>NC_062285.1:109536044-109839074 GCF_902655055.1 Lutra lutra
TTGATTAAAAAAAAAAATTCACCTGTATCTAGAACCCATGGATGTATCTAAGTCCTCTTTTTAACTTTGGCAGATAGGCTAGTTTTTTCCTACTTTTTTTTTTTAATCTAGAATTAAAAATTTAAGAAAGAGCCAACAATTTGAACACCTAAGCAATGGAAGTGTTTGACTAATGTAGCCTTGTATAGGAAACATTCAGAGTCTGAATGGACATCTCAGTGGAAGGTTAGATGGAAAGCATTCCCATTAAATAAAATGACCAAAAATCCCTAACAACTGAAATTTTGTACATCTAATAAAAGTGATTTTATTGCTTACATATGCAGTTGTGAAATTGCGAAGCTGTTGCCCACCAGTCACTTAGTACAAAGATATTGAGTCCCTTTGCTGACTTCAGCCAGGCTGGATGGCACCTTTCACTTGACAGGCAGCTTGCCATGACTCACTCAGCACTTCTATAAGTTCAATAAATAGAACCAAGTGAAAATTGGTAAGAAAGAAAGTGTGCGTATGGTCTCCAGATGCAATTTTGCTACTATAGAACCACTAACATAGTCCAGGCTCAGCCAATTTAACCTGGAAGACACCCAGACAATATGGAAACATAGACTCTGTTAACAGGTAGAATCAGCCCAGAGTCTCTGAGTCCATACCACACACAGAATGTTTCTATTCAACAGAAATCATTGATTTTACTATTATGTTCTTAGATGTTTTAAGATCACATGAGTACTAGTTTTCTTGCCAGTATGATTTTCAGCAAGTACTATGATCCACAGTTAAACAATGGTAAATTTAGCAAGTAGCTGCCATAAGCCTGTCAAAATCTAATTCATCAACTGTCTCATGTGTCACTCATTCAGTCAAATATTCACTTATTGGACTTGAGATTCTGCCTTCCTCTTTGGTGTATAAATTTTCATGTAAGTAATCTGACAGCCTCACAATTACATTATATGAAGATATAGATACAATATATAAATATAGCTACATAAACACAGATATAAGTATCTATATATTCTTATAGATAGATGATAGATAATAGATTGATTTAGAAAAAATGACAAGGAAGTATGTTTTGGAAAAATTTTAAAATATTGATGGTTTTGTTTTATTCTGTTTTAAATGAGAGCTACTCAGCAATAAAAGATGTCATGAAAATTAATGAGCTACCCTCTAAGAAATACTCAAGCAGGATGAATTGCTCTAAGATGTGATAAAAGGGATGGTTTAGAAAAAATGGACTCTTAAGTTTCCCTCAATGGAACCAACTAATGAAAAACAACCAAATAACTAGGGTTGCTTTGGCAAATAAACACAAATTATTGGTGCTTATTATCTTTGGCCCAGGTGATTAAGACAGGAGTTTTTCTAAATATATGACTATATGGCAGCAAAAAATATATATAACTTTTTATTTTTTTGAAGTCTACTGTAATGTAAATAAATAGGATAGCATACAAATCATAGGCATTGTCATATCTGATTTTGCAATGCCAGAATACGTTAATTATTCTTTTGGTTAAACTTTAGAAATTTATTTATTTTTTTCCATCAAACTACCTTCTAAACAGCCTCATGTCTTCTAATTACAGGGGACTTTACATAAGTCCTTCTGTAAAGAATTCTTCTTTTCCTTCAGTTTTCCACAGTGAAAAAAGACCAAAAACAAAAAAGAATTTGTTTGTCTAATAGACATTTTCATGAGTAGTGCACTCTGTTTCAATAAAACCATGTGCACACACTATAAACTGGATTAATGAAAGGAAACCCCTTTTTAAAATAAGAACAAGGGAAGCTTTCAAACAGCTTGACTCATAGGAAAAACTGAAAACCCTTTTCTCTGTTTTATGTACTGTGGTCACTTGCTGAAAATTTATTCCCAGATATGAAAGTTACCAAGTACAAGAGGCATCAGGTGCATGCATGGTGCTAAATAAATAAATTATCATTATAGGTAGGCAGTTCAAAATGCCTGTGGTGACTGTGGATGTTGCATCTTCTTAAATGAGCATCACATCATTTTCTTAGTAAGATAGGAGACTCACCACCTGAGTATACTTAATAGAGTAACATAAAGCCGCCTACTACTGGTTAATCCACATGAAAACTCTGTGGGATGGTTAAATATTTCCGGAGTTGTCATGGAGAAACTGAGAAGCAGACAGAAAGTCAATGCCAGAGTAAAAATTGCACCTTTTAATATTTTGTATTCCTGAATGTATTCAGAACACTCCTCTGATTTTTCTAACACAATTATTTGTATTAACAAAGGTTTTGTTTAACTGTGGATCATAGAACTTGCTGAAAATCATATTGGCAAGAAAACTAGTACTCATGGGATCTTAATTAATTAATATGCACCCTTCATATTGCATGCATATCTCATGTATTTTTCCTAAGAATACTGAACAATAAAGTTTATTATCCATATTTTAAATAAGACAAGTTATCACAAGCTAGTGCAGAGCTGGATTCCAAATTCAACTTCCTTAAACTACAAATTTCAGGTTCTTTTCAAAATACTAGATATATTTCATTGTGTATTAGAAAAATATAATTTTGTGTCTGCAGATTACATAAAATATATCAATAGGATTAAAGTTTGATAATTTTTAAAACCACAGTATCTTGTGCATATTGGAATATATAGTTTATCTATCCCTCTGTGTATAGAATTACATCATTTTTTTTTTAATCATAGAAATAGGGATTAGAAATATGAGGACTGAAGACTTTGTCATTAGTGCTCTTTCTGTCCTTAACTAAAGATATACATGTATTCATACATAAAATCTTTATGTAATTATAATCATACAGTTTTAACAGCTTTGCAGCTCATACGGTTCTTCAAAATGTATTTTGGTAAATAGCAACAATAAGAAAATATGTAAAATGACTTTTTGAAAAATATAAAATAATAATTGATAAAGTCAATAAGAATAAAATCAACCACAGGATCTGGCATAATTATTAGTTTTCCAAATAACTTTTCTCTTTACACAGAATTTTAGTGTTCATAATCTTTAAGGTTTATTATTTTATGTACGTAACTAAACGTTGTTCAAGGGTTAAAAAAACAAAACGAGACAAGACAAGCTTACTGGCAGAAAGAAAGTATCATGACTGAACTGGATTTCAGATTAAAAACTAATTTGCTAGTTCTTAGAAGAGGAGAAATCAAGGCCAAAAAAAAAAAAAAAGTGGCAAAGATTTTCCCCTTATCAGTGAAAAGATGAATTATTGTTTTCTAGGAGAATGTAAAAAGTTACTGCCCCTTTTAAAAACCAAGAACATTTGGGAAAACACAGTTTCACTCTATAACATTTTGTTATATTAGAGGAATATCTATAACTCATACTCATCTAACCCTGTAATTTCAATTGCAAAGTACTACTTTACTCTGGTAACTGCTATTCAAAAATGATTTTTACATAGAGGTGTTGTTACAGTTAAGGATAACTTTAATTTTTAAAAATTGTTTTAGGAGTTTTCACCAGCCAAATCTTGCAGTACCTCAATCTTTTCCATTTTTCCACTTTTTTTTTTGTTTGTTCAGGGAAGTTGAGACTGCAAGTCAGAAAGGTTATCATAGTATTTGTGTATTGCAACATTCTCTGAAACTAGAGCCCATTCTTAATGAATTTGCAGGCACATTCCGGCCCTACCCCTGGATTCAACACTGATGTGATCAAATACACTGACATTGGCAGCTGCGGCAACATCATAGCAGGTGTGCTCAATTATTAAAACCTATGGCCCACTTCCAGATCAACCTGCACTTGGTAAAGTGTGAATGATCATCTCCTAAGTTCAGTCAGTAGACATAAGAAGGAACAGACTTTTCAAGCATGAGCAAAATAGTGAAGAAAGTAAAATAATGGTATGTATCAGTTCCTACTGTTAATCTATTCCTAACTTATGGTAAGCATTCCATACTTAAACAAATGAAAATCAAGCAAATGGAACTCATAAAGATATGAATGCAGAACCACTTTATGACCTAGATATTGGAATTAGCCAATTATGACCTGGAAGAAAAGATGGAAACAATGAATGAGCAGAAGGAGAGTATCTTCAAAGAAATGAAGACTATCAAAAACAATTATATTAGAGCAGTGAAACTACTTTGCATGACATAATGATGGATATACGGCATACATTTGTCCAAACTTATAAAATGTATAGCACCAGCAGTGAGCCCTAAGATTGGGTTATTTTTTGAAATCTATTTTGTCAATCTCTCTTTTTTGAGTGATATTTAGATCAAATGTCAGATTTTAAGGTTAAGACATATGTCATTTTTCTAATTTGGCAGATAAAAAATTATTTTCAAAGAAATCCATTAACTTGCCCAAAATGATTCAGACAAAATCAAAATTAGAATACAATCAATAACTTTTGACTTTACTCCAAGTAAAATAATTTCTAGTATCTTCTTCAGAGCTTGCATATTGTGTTTAACACTAATATGAATAACATTAATATAAAGTTAATTAATCCTACGGATTTTACAAAAATATGCAGTTATACAACAATTTACACACTATTGTATAAGTACAGTTGTTCAAAAGATGAGAAAAACTTTTGAGTCATTGTCAGTAGATAAAAATTAATGCTTTTATGTAATTCTAGGCATTACTTCTATATCTGTCTTACAGAAGTTGACATATTCTTTGAGTCCCAATGCTTTCTAAGAGTCACTTAACTTAGTATTTCTGAAAACTTCTCTTTGTAGGACATAGGTTATTCTTTTACATCTTCAAGAAGTAGGTCATTGCAATTTTTTTTAAAGATTTTATTTATTTATTTGTCAGAGAGAGAGAGAGAGAGAGAGCACAGGCAGATAGAGTGGCAGGCAGAGGCAGAGGGAGAAGCAGGCTCCCCACAGAACAAGGAGCCCAATGTGGGACTCGATCCCAGGATGCTGGGATCATGACCTGAGCCGAAGGCAGCGGCTTAACCCACTGAGTACCCAGGCGTCCCAGGTGATTGCAATTTTAATACCCTTTTCAAGAATATACTTTTATCATTATTTTAATTGACTTTTTAATTCTATGGAAATTGTAATAAGACTTTGAAAACTAACTATATTTTAACTTGATCATTCAGAGTTTACTACCACAAGGTGACAAAAGGTATTAGATACATAATAGCAGTAACTCTAGTCACACAAACATAAGAAAGCATAGCTCAGACAAAAATAACATGAATCAAATTTTGTGCAGTAAACATAAAACAAAGTATATAAAATAATCCTACCAGAAATGTACATATAATGACAGATGATAAACCACAATGTGTTTATGTTAGAGATAAAACATTTTGAAATGGGCCTACATTAATTCCCCTATTAATTTTCTGAGTTAAAACCAGCTTAATAAAATTAATATAAGATGTATAGAACTTCTAAGTTAAATGTGGTCTTTATTGGAAAAAAAGTCTTCCCTTTATCCTTGAATGTAGCACAATTTAGAAAATGAGTCATAACATTAAATTTTGAAAGTTAGATAAGCTTTATGAAGTTTATTTAATTACTTAAACTCACTTGATACAAACATTTTAACTGGTTTGAACATTTAAATAAAAAAAATACTTACTTCTGGGGCACCTGGGTGGCTCAGTGGGTTAAAGCCTCTGCCTTCGGCTCAGGTCATGATCTCAGGGTCCTGGGATCAAGCCCTGCATTGGGGGGTCTCTGCTCAGCAGGGGGCCTGCTTCCTCCTCTCTATCTCTGCCTGCCTCTGCCTACTTATGATCTCTCTCTCTGTCAAATAAATAAATAAAATCTTCAAAAAACATACTTACTCCTGTAAAAAATAAACAACTTTCCTTAGAATGCTTAAGAAGAATGAATAATTATACATCTGTAGCTGGGCCATACATCCTGTTTAGAAAGGATATACAGTATTTTTAAAAGTAAATAGAATAAGCATCTGTGAGTTACCGTACTTTGACATCAGAATCATTAACATTTGTGACCTTTTTTCTTAACATACATGAAATATTTTGTTAACAAATGGCCTCATGGATAAGAGAAGGGAAACTGAATAATATAGTTGTTAAAAAAGTACAGTTTCTGAAATCAGACTACCCAAGTTAATATAACCACTCTTCTATGTCTTTGACTTTGGGTTACTTAAATTTTTCTCTTTATTTATCTATGACATCCATTTAAATGATATAATAATTTCTATATTTTTATTAATTCTACTTCTATATTCTAAAATTATAGTCCAGTAATTTCTAAAATACTTCACAAGGTTATGGGAGTATTTCATGAAAGAATACACATATTTACTTAGCATGTTCCTCTCAGGTTATAAACTATATAGTTAGCTGCTGTGGCCATAGTTAAAGCAATTTCAAATGTCTGTCCCTGCATATTGCCAAAATACTGCCTAGGTTATTGCTTTCCATGTTGATGATTCAGAAATTCACATTATGTTACATTGGATGTGTGTGTACATGTATGTGCACACTCTTTAAAATAAGACTTCAAAGGTTTGGGAAATCTTTGAGATCTTATTGAAACCAGAGCATATGAAACATTGAGGGGCCTGATGACCCAAAACACCATTTTTTTTTTTTTTCACATATCAATCCATCCTTTGGTGAATTTTAAAGGTTTGAGTGCAGCCAGGCAGTTCTAAATGCACCAAGAGTTTGTCAGTATTCTTGCTTTTAGGTTTCTGGATTATGGCCAAGCTATAAAAATAGTTTAGTCATGAGTGAAGTGATGGAGTCACTCATGGGAAATAGCCCTGTTATCCTCCTTTCTTAAAATAAGAGGTTGCAAAATCAGTCAAATAATTCAGAGGGGAAAATCTTGGCTCCCTCTTCATTAAAAGAAAAAAAAAATCATAAGAAAGATAGTGTGACTTCGGGGATTTTAGCCAATTGTATTTGCAGTTAGATATAAATTGTGGAACTTCTAATATCCCAGTACTTGGGTATTTTAAGGTGAGTCAAGAACCATTAAAAAAATCAGAGCATAAAAATTAACAAAAGTAAATCTTTGTTAAATTCTGCTTTTGGAATCTTGTCGATGAATACACTATTGTATTCACTGTGTTTCTAAGTTTGATCCATTCATTCAGAAAATAATCATTTTTGGCAAACCAAAAAAATATACTCTGAGTTATAAAGAACAAAATGGTGGTTACCAGATGGGTAGTAGGTGGGGGGATGGATGAAATAGATGAAGGGGATTAAGAGTACACTTAAATCATGATGAGCACTGAGTAACGTATAGAGCTGTTGAATCACTATATTGTACACCTGAAACTAATTTAACACTTTATGTTAACTATACTTGAATTAAAATTAAGTAAATGAATAAATAAAAACAAGGCAGCCCCTAAAACACACACACACACACACACACAAACACACACACACTTATCTTTTTTGTATCTCTGTGTGATTTTTGCAACTGATAAGGAATGTTTTTTAAGTAGAATATTTTAATATGATTTAAAATATTTGTCAACATAGCTGCTTTTACAACTATGGTTAAGTACACTGAAGTATATTTATATGGGAATTATTTTATTTTAAGTAGGTGACTGCAGTGCCCTATCTCTAAAAACCAACAGAATCTGAAGCTATATTTTTAAATGCACAGTTAAAAGCATCATTGAAAGTGGTCTACAACAATTCTCATGTCAAGATCACCATAAAGAAGATTTAATTATGTATTGTGACTCAGTGTCACTTCAGCCTTGATAGGGATATCACAGCCTTTAATTAAGTTGGCCCTTATACTTCTGTGTCGTAATATCTTTGGAGTAAGAAATTTTACTGATGTACTATGCTTGTCAATACCAATTGATAAGATAATCTGTTATTCTAATAATTAGGCATATGCATATTTTTACAAAAATCATATGGTAATAAAAAGACAAAACATATATTTGTTCCCCCCCAAAAAAAGATAAAACATATAGATACATTCAGGAAAAATTCCCTAAATGTCAGTTACAAATGGCATTCATAGGTTAAAGTTATTATATAGCAATTTTCTCCACTGTACTTAACAAAAAGTATTATAAATATTTTATTTAAATAGATTTATGCATTTGTTTTCCAAATAAAGTTACCATTTTCTCTTTATTCAGTAGTCAGCAAATGCTATTACATCTTGTATTGTAAGATTATAATAAAAATTATATAATAAGATTGTAATCTTACCTCTTGAATGGCTAATCTCCAAGAAACTACTGACAACTCCCATAGGTGTATTTTGATGCCCTGATTTTTTTTCCCCTGCCTTAAATTTCAAGAGGGTGTTATGGATGTTTGCTTTATAACACCTGAGGGAGTTCTTCACAGCTCTGTTTGCCTGCCTTCCATTAAAATGTTTAAAGAATTTTGTTCTGTAAAAGTATTCTCTTTTATCAGGACCTAAGTAGCTTTCTCTTTACACAAACTGTAGTTGCTCAAAAAAGCTGATGGAATTGAAATGAAAAGGCTTATCAAAATCCAATCTGGAAGTCTAGAAAACAATTAGCAAAACAAGATAATTATCAAATTTAATTTCATCCCTTTGTATGAGTCAACTAATTGAATGTTTGTGAATAATCCCCATAGAATATTGACAGTAAACCACACTATTAATTGTACAGTGCTTATCAAGAAAGAATAAAAGCCAATGAGTCTCCAAAGAATCACACGATTAAACTGATAGCTATCATATAATTATGGATTATAACAACAACAATTTTGAAAAAATTGTTTAAATATCTTTTGTCCCATTGGACTGAAAATAATATTTTAACAAAACTTCAGAAATAAAGTATGTTGTATCAAATAGGGCTAATAAATATTTTAGGTCTATATATTATATTATTTTAGAGCTTGAGAGTGGTCTCAAGTTACATGCCAAAGGACAGACAGGTCAAAGGTGTTAAGGTAATTGTAACAACAACAACAACAATAAGAGGGACTAATATTTTATCAAAGGACTATGATATGTCATAGACATGGCTTTTTTTTTTTTAATATTTTATTTATTTATTTGACAGACAGAGATCATAAGCAGGCAGAGAGGCAGGCAGAGAGAGAGAGGGAAGCAAGCTCCCTGCTGAGCAGAGAGCCCGATGCGGGGCTTGATCCCAGGACCCTGGGATCATGACCTGAGCCGAAGGCAGAGGCTTTAACCCACTGAGCCACCCAGGCGCCCCTAGACATGGCTTTTCTTTAAATTAAGTTTTTAGGCAAAGATTAAGTCACTAAAAAAAAAATTTACTCATCCATTTCTTTTCTCTTTCTCACTCTCCTTCTTTGCTTACTATCTCTGTCTTATTCTGTAATTGTGCATGTGTTTATATAAAGTTTAGGTCTTAAACTACAATGTGTCCTGGGTTGACACACCATTTTTGTTAGGTTTCTTACAAAGTGCTGGATGAACAATTTACTCTTCAATTGATTATGTTGACATTTTATTCATTTGCCAAACATAAATCCTATATTTGAATATAAGGATTAAAGAAATAAATTAATATTTAACAATAAAATAGTGTTTCAGTTTATTTCTCACCTAGTAAGAAGATAATAAGTTGATATATATTTCGATTATTTCAAACCCATATTTTTTTCAACCTGTTTCTTTTTTTCAAGATTTCATTTATTTATTTGAGAGAGAGAGAGAGAATGCAAGCAGATGGAAGGGGAGGGAGAAAGAGAATCTCAAGCAGACTCCACACTGAGAACAGAGCCCAGTGCGGGGCTTTCTCATGACCCTGAGATCATGACCTGAGTCAAAATCACAAGTTGGATGCTTAACCCACTGAGCCACCAGGTGTCCCTCAACCTGTTTCAAACTGTTCTCCAAACTGGTTTTTTATTTTAAAGGTTTTTTTTTCTTCTTTTTGTTTTAGGTAGGACGTATTTCCAAGCAAAATCCCAATGGTCACTAAGATTCTATCTAGTAAAAATAATCATATTTCTACCTGATTTCTTGATTCTACCATTTTTTGCATTAAGGACCACAACACAAAGACAAAATGAAAAAAAGAAATATGTTTGATTCAGTGATATAAATATGTTCTATTTTCCAGATTAAAAAATAATTATAATTCCCTCTGTAGTCTGTCTTTATAGATAGATAGATAGATAGATAGATAGAGAGATATATATGTCATTTTCTCCTTAAAAAGTAGGATATGGAGGGAAAGGCAGGAGGGATAGGAGTGAGAGCTAAGATTGGGAATTACCTTATTTCAAGAGAATGCTCATTAAAGAGAAGCTAGTGAGTAGTGAGTATTTTATCTTCCTACATACTATTAGTTATCTAATGTTTTAGAACCAATATCAACATTATAGTCTTCTTTTCTGGTTATTTTTCAAATAAATTTGTACTAAACATGATATTATTTCTCATACTTTATTGTGCATTGGTGCATTTTTATGCTAAATAACATATATTAAAATTCTTTGTCACATTTGCCTTGGAAGTAAATTCAGTGAATGTAGAATTTTGAAAAGCTTGATTGAAACTTTTAATGAAATTCTCTGGTTTTGGCATTGTCAAAAGTAACATATGGGGAAACTCTTTAGGCTATATCTAATGAAGTTCCTGAGAAACAACATTTTGGATGAAGTAGTTTTAGAGTATGTTAAAAAAAAACTATTATTTCTTATGAATAAGATATTTGAATTCTCTTTCTGAGATCACTGTGCTGTAGAGTCCTAGAAAAAGCTAAAAAGTGAGATTCTTAAGCAGAATTTTCAGAAAGATCCTTTTAGACGAAATTTGGTAGCAACAGAGAGATGACTCAGTGGGTAACTAGGATGACTCCAGTGAAATTACTTGTCAGTGAGATTATACCAGAACAATTACTATAGTTACATTTTTGTGTTTCTTTTTCAATAACCCCATCAATCCTTTTCTGAAGTATAGTGGCAGTTAAATTTTATAGCAATTTATCATAGTATCTCCTAAACCACATCCTGAGGACATTCATTGCAATTGACATACAAACGGTCCAACAGAGAAGTTCCAAGGGACCCTTTTGTAGCCAAAACCATCTCAGTGTCCCCAAGTACTAGGGGTTTGTTTTAAATGCCAACAAAATGGTCAAGTCTAATGCAACACAGTAACAAGTCAAATATATTCAGCAACTTTGCCAAAGACTCAAACCTGCAGCAAATAAATCAAGTGAATTTTCATGTAGGATAACAATAAAAAAATTAGCATTAGATATATAAAGTCAGAATTTTATAGTCTGTGTAAACATTTGTCACAATCAAAATCTGTATTTCTACCTTTATACATCAAAGTTATACATTTAACTGTAGTTATTTATCTTTACATACAATAACACTTCTTTTTTTTTATTATGTTATGTGACTAACATACATCATTAGTTTTTGATGCAGTGTTGCAAGATTCATTGTGTGTAACACCTAGGGCTCCATGCAGTACATGTCCTCCTTAATACCCACCATCAGGCTCATCCATCGCCCATTCCCCTCCCCTCTAAAACCCTCAGTTTGTTTCTCAGAGTCCACAGTGTCTCATGGTTTGTATCCTCCCCTTCCTATTTCCCCCTTTCACTTTTCCCTTCCTTCTCCTAATGTCAATTCCTATCTCAGTGCTTAAACTGGAAATTCTTATCTTGCCTATTAAAATTCCTTCAAATGCTCTACTCCAATGTAACTGTCTTTCTTCTCACTGAATTTTAGTTTTAATCAAACTGAACAAAATCCCCCACATATGTCTTTCATAATCCTTATTTAATGTTTTGGATTTATATAATCCCTTTCCCCTAGAATATTAATCCTCCTTAAATCCATCTTTTCCAGGATGGAAATCTCAACTCAAATTTCTCTGCTGCCATGAAAATTTTCCTTTAGCCAGAATTAATCTGGTCTTCTCAATTCCCAGAATACTTTGGAGCACTGTCTGTATCCTGTCATACATTATTACGTATCCTTTCTTACTGTACTGGATATGTCTGCTCTTATTTTCAGTTTATATATTCTCTAAGAACAGAGAAAATGTGTTTTGTGTATATATTTACATGTCCTTCACCTAGCATAGTCTTTCAACATATTATATATGTGTTGCCTAAAGGAATTGGTATTTGGGTCACTGTCAAAATGAGGTATTTATAAAAACAGAGCTTAAATTAGAAAGCCCCAGTAAGATTTGCATTTTCAAAGAGATGACACTGACTTTTAGTAAAGAAATGTGTTTGTCACAAAATGTCATTGATAATTCTTAAATACCAATGTATGAATGTATGAGACAACTTCCTGTTTAAAAAATACTTAACACCAGAGAGGGAGGAGTCAAGATGGCGGAGAAGTAACAGGCTGAGACTACTTCGGGTAGCGGGAGATCAGCTAAATAGCTTATCTAAAGATTGCAAACACCTACAAATCCAACGGGAGATTGAAGAGAAGAAGAACAGCAATTCTAGAAACAGAAAATCAACCACTATCTGAAAGGTAGGACTGGTGGAAAAGTTAATCCAAAGCGACGGGAAGATAGACCGCGGGGGGAGGGGCCAGCTCCCGGCGAGCGGCGGAGCAACGGAGCACAAAATCAGGACTTTTAAAAGTCTGTTCCGCTGAGGGATATCACTCCAGAACTTAACCGGGGTGAAGCCCAGGCGGGGTCAGCGCGGCCTCAGGTCCCGCAGGGTTGCAGAAGGATCGGGGGTGTCTGAGTGTCGCAGAGCTTACCGGTATTGGAGCGGGGAAGCCAGCTACAGAGACAGAGCCGAGGAGTGACTCTCAGCTCGGGGTTGCCTTGAACCGGTCGCAGCTCGGTCAGCTCAGAGCGCGGCCGGAGGCCAGGGTGACGGGAGTCATTGGGCGCTGTTCTCTGAGGGCGCACTGAGGAGTGGGGCCCCGGGCTCTTGGCTCCTCCGGGCCGGAGACAGGGAGGCCGCCATCTTCATTCCTGTCCTCCGGAACTCTACGGAAAGCGCTCAGGGAACAAATGCTCCCGAAAGCAAACCCGAGCGGATTACTCAGCGCGGCCCCGGGTAAGGGCAGTGCAACTCCGCCTGGGGCAAAGATGCTTGAGAATCACTACAACAGGCCCCTACCCCAGAAGATCAATGGGAAACCCAGCCAGGACCAAGTTAACCTACCGAGGAGTGCAGTTTCAATACCAAGGAGAGCGGCGGAATTCCAGAGGAGAAGAAAGCAAAGCACGGAACTCATGGCTTTCTCCCCATGATTTTTTAGCCTTGCAGTTAATTTAATTTTTTTTTCTTTTTCAATTTTTTTTCTTTTTCTCTTCTTCTGCTAAATTTTTTTTAACTTTTACCGTTTTCTTTTTTAACATTTTTTAAATAGTTTATCTAATATATACATATTTTTTTCCTCTTTTTATATTTTTTCTTTATCGGCTTTCTTTTTTTAAATAGTTTCTTTTTTTTTTTTTCTTTTTGAACCCATTTTGATCCCCTTTCTCCCCCCTCACAATTTGGGATCTCTTCTGATTTGGCTAAAGCATATTTTCCTGGGGTTGTTGCCACACTTTTAGTATTTTACTTGCTCCTTCATAAACTCTTATCTGGACAAAATGACAAGGCGGAAAAATTCACCACAAAAAAAAGAACAAGAGGCAGTACCTAATCAATACAGACATTGGTAATATGTCAGATCCAGAGTTCAGAATGACGATTCTCAAGGTTCTAGCCGGGCTTGAAAAGGCATGGAAGATATTAGAGAAACCATCTCGGGAGATATAAAAGCCCTTTCTGGAGAAATAAAAGAACTAAAATCTAACCAAGTTGAAATCAAAAAAGCTATTAATGAGGTGCAAACAAAAATGGAGGCTCTGACGGCTAGGATAAATGAGGCAGAAGAAAGAATTAGCGATATAGAAGACCAAATGACAGAGAATAAAGAAGCTGAGCAAAAGAGGGACAAACAGCTACTGGACCACGAGGGGAGAATTCGAGAGATAAGTGACACCATAAGACGAAACAACATTAGAATAATTGGGATTCCAGAAGAAGAGGAAACGGAGAGGGGAGCAGAAGGTATATTGGAGAGAATTATTGGAGAGAATTTCCCCAATATGGCAAAGGGAACAAGCATCAAAATTCAAGAGGTTCAGAGAACCCCCCTCAAAATAAATAAGAATAGGTTCACACCCTGTCACCTAATAGTAAAATTGACAAGTCTTAGTGACAAAGAAAAGATCCTGAAAGCAGCCCGGGAAAAGAAGTCTATAACGTACAATGGTAAAAATATTAGATTGGCAGCAGACTTATCCACAGAGACCTGGCAGGCCAGAAAGAGCTGGCATGATATATTCAGAGTACTAAATGAGAAAAACATGCAGCCAAGAATACTATATCCAGCTAGGCTATCATTGAAAATAGAAGGAGAGATTAAAAGCTTCCAGGACAAACAAAAACTGAAAGAATTTGCAAATACCAAACCAGCTCTACAGGAAATATTGAAAGGGGTCCTCTAAGCAAAGAGAGACCCTAAAAGTAGTAGATCAGAAAGAAACAGAGACAATATACAATAACAGTCACCTTACAGGCAATACAATGGCACTAAATTCATATCTCTCAATACTTACCCTGAATGTTAATGGGCTAAATGCCCCAATCAAAAGACACAGGGTATCAGAATGGATAAAAAAACAAAACCCATCTATATCTTGCCTACAAGAAACTCATCTTAAACCCGAAGACACCTCCAGGTTTAAAGTGAGGGGGTGGAAAAGAATTTACCATGCTAATGGACATCAGAAGAAAGCAGGAGTGGCAATCCTTATATCAGATCAATTAGATTTTAAGCCAAAGACTATAATAAGAGATGAGGAAGGACACTATGTCATAATCAAAGGAACTGTCCAACAAGAAGATCTAACAATTTTAAATATCTATGCCCCTAACGTGGGAGCAGCCAACTATATAAACCAATTAATAACAAAATCAAAGAAACACATCGACAAGAATACAATAATAGTAGGGGATTTTAACACTCCCCTCACTGAAATGGACAGATCATCCAAGCAAAAGATCAGCAAGGAAATCAAGGCCTTAAATGACACACTGGACCAGATGGACATCACAGATATATTCAGAACATTTCATCCCAAAGCAACAGAATACACATTCTTCTCTAGTGCACATGGAACATTCTCCAGAATAGATCACATTCTTGGTCCTAAATCAAGTCTCAACCGGTATCAAAAGATTGGGATCATTCCCTGCATATTTTCAGACCACAATGCTCTAAAGCTAGAACTCAATAACAAGAGGAAATTTGGAAAGAACCCAAATACATGGAGACTAAACAGCATCCTTCTAAAGAATGAATGGGTCAACCAGGAAATTAAAGAAGAATTGAAAAAATTTATGGAAACAAATGATAATGAAAACACAACGGTTCAGAATCTGTGGGACACAATAAAGGCAGTCCTGAGAGGAAAATATATAGCTGTACAAGCCTTTCTCAAGAAACAAGAAAGGTCTCAGGTACACAACCTAACCCTACACCTAAAGGAGCTGGAGAAAGAACAAGAAAGAAACCCTAAACCCAGCAGGAGAAGAGAAATCATAAAGATTAGAACAGAAATCAATGAAATAGAAACCAAAAAAAAAAAAAAACAATAGAACAAATCAACGAAACTAGGAGCTGGTTCTTTGAAAGAATTAATAAGATTGATAAACCCCTGGCCAGACTTATCAAAAAGAAAAGAGAAAGGACCCAAATAAATAAAATCATGAATGAAAGAGGAGAGATCACAATGAACACCAAAGAAATACAGACAATTATAAGAACATACTATGAGCAACTCTACGCCAACAAATTTGACAATCTGGAAGAAATGGATGCATTCCTAGAGACATATAAACTACCACAAATGAACCAGGAAGAAATAGAAAGCCTGAACAGACCCATAACCAGTAAGGAGATTGAAACAGTCATCAAAAATCTCCAAACAAACAAAAGCCCAGGGCCAGACGGCTTCCCAGGGGAATTCTACCAAACATTTAAAGAAGAACTAATTCCTATTCTCCTGAAACTCTTCCAAAAAATAGAAATAGAAGGAAAACTTCCAAACTCATTTTATGAGGCCAGCATCACCTTGATCCCAAAACCAGACAAGGATCCCAACAAAAAAGAGAACTACAGACCAATATCCTTGATGAACACAGATGCAAAAATTCTCGCCAAAATACTAGCCAATAGGATTCAACAGTACATTAAAAGGATTATTCACCACGACCAAGTGGGATTTATTCCAGGGCTGCAAGGTTGGTTCAACATCCGCAAATCAATCAATGTGATACAACACATTAATAAAAGAAAGAACAAGAACCATATGATACTCTCCATAGATGCTGGAAAAGCATTTGACAAAGTACAGCATCCCTTCCTGATCAAAACTCTTCAAAGTGTAGGGATAGACGGCACATACCTCAATATTATCAAAGCCATCTATGAAAAACCCACCGCAAATATCCTTCTCAATGGAGAAAAACTGAAAGCTTTTCCTCTAAGGTCAGGAACACGGCAGGGATGTCCGTTATCACCACTGCTATTCGACATAGTACTAGAAGTCCTAGCCTCAGCAATCAGACAACAAAAGGAAATTAAAGGCATCCAAATCGGCAAAGAAGAAGTCAAACTATCACTCTTTGCAGATGATATGATACTATATGTGGAAAACCCAAAAGACTCCACTCCAAAACTGCTAGAACTTGTACAGGAATTCAGTAAAGTGTCAGGATATAAAATCAATGCACAGAAATCAGTTGCATTTCTCTACACCAACAACAAGACAGAAGAAAGAGAAATTAAGGAGTCCATCCCATTTACAATGGCACCCAAAACTATAAGATACCTAGGAATAAACCTAACCAAAGAGACTAAGAATCTATACTCAGAAAACTATAAAGTACTCATGAAAGAATTTGAGGAAGACACAAAGAAATGGAAAAATGTTCCATGCTCCTGGATTGGAAGAATAAATATTGTGAAAATGTCTATGCTACCTAAAGCAATCTACACATTTAATGCAATTCCTATCAAAGTACCATCCCTTTTTTTCAAAGAAATGGAACAAATAATCCTAAAATTTATATGGAACCAGAAAAGACGTCGAATAGCCAAAGGAATACTGAAAAGAAAGCCAAAGTTGGTGGCATCACAATTCCGGACTTCAAGCTCTATTACAAAGCTGTCATCATCAAGACAGCATGGTACTGGCACAAAAACAGACACATAGATCAATGGAACAGAATAGAGAGCCCAGAAATGGACCCTCAACTCTATGGTCAACTCATCTTCGACAAAGCAGGAAAGAATGTCCAATGGAAAAAAGACAGCCTCTTCAATAAATGGTGTTGGGAAAATTGGACAGCCACATGCAGAAAAATGAAATTGGATCATTTCCTTTCACCACACACGAAAATAGACTAAAAATGGATGAAGGATCTCAATGTGAGAAAGGAATCCATCAAAATCCTTGAGGAGAACACAGGCAGCAACCTCTTCGACCTCAGCCGCAGCAACATCTTCCTAGGAACATCACCAAAGGCAAGGGAAGCAAGGGCAAAAATGAACTTTTGGGATTTTATCAAGATCAAAAGCTTTTGCACAGCAAAGGAAACAGTGAACAAAACCAAAAGACAACTGACAGAATGGGAGAAGATATTTGCAAATGACATATCAGATAAAGGGCTAGTGTCCAAAATCTATAAAGAACTTAGCAAACTCAACACCCAAAGAACAAATAATCCAGTCAAGAAATGGGCAGAGGACATGAACAGACATTTCTGCAAAGAAGACATCCAGATGGCCAACAGACACATGAAAAAGTGCTCCATATCACTCGGCATCAGGGAAATACAAATCAAAACCACCATGAGATATCACCTCACACCAGTCAGAATGGCTAAAATTAACAAGTCAGGAAATGACAGATGCTGGCGAGGATGTGGAGAAAGGGGAACCCTCCTACACTGTTGGTGGGAATGCAACCTGGTGCAACCACTCTGGAAAACAGCATGGAGGTTCCTCAAAATATTGAAAATAGAACTACCCTATGACCCTGCAATTGCACTGCTGGGTATTTACCCTAAAGATGCAAACGTAGTGATCCGAAGGGGCATGTGCACCCGAATGTTTATAGCAGCAATGTTTACAATAGCCAAACTATGGAAAGAACCTAGATTTCCATCAACAGACGAATGGATAAAGAAGATGTGGTATATATACACAATGGAATACTATGCAGCCATCAAAAGAAATGAAATCTTGCCATTTGCGACGACGTGGATGGAACTAGAGGGTATCATGCTTAGTGAAATAAGTCAATCGGAGAAAGACAACTATCATATGATCTCCCTGATATGAGGGAGAGGAGATGCAACATGGGGGGTTGAGGGGGTAGGAGAAGAGTAAATGAAACAAGATGGGATTGGGAGGGAGACAAACCATAAGTGACTCTTAATCTCACAAAACAAACTGATGGTTGATGGGGGGAGGGGGTTAGGAGAGGCGGGTGGGGTTATGGATATTGGGGAGGGTATGTGCTATGGTGAGTGCTGTGAAGTGTGTAAACCTGGTGATTCGCAGACCTGTACCCCTGGGGATAAAAATATATGTTTATAAAGCTGTAAAAGAAAAAAAAAAAAGAAAGAAAGAAAAAAGAAAGGATGAATACCCAGTTTTGTAGCAACATGGATGGGACTGGGAGAGATTATGCTGAGTGAAATAAGTCAAGCAGAGAGAGTCAATTATCATATGGTTTCACTTATTTGTGGAGCATAAAAAATAGCATGGAGGACAAGGGGAGATGGAGAGGAGAAGGGAGTTGAGGGAAATTGGAAGGGGAGGTGAACCATGAGAGACTATGGACTCTGAAAAACGATCTGAGAATTTTGAAGGGGCGGGGGGTGGGAGGTTGGGGGCACCAGGTGGTGGGTATTGTAGAGGGCACGGATTGCATGGAGCACTGGGTGTGGTGCAAAAATAATGAATACTGTTATGCTGAAAAAATAAAAAAATTAAAAAAAAATAAAAAAAAATAAAAAATACTTAACACCAAAAAAAAAAAAAAGGTCCAAATAATTTTATTTAAAAATGTCAGAATGGCTAGAAAAAAAAAAAAAAACAAACCACAAGAAATAAGTGTTTCCAAGGATGAGGAGAAAAAAGAACCCTTGTACACTCTCAGTAGAAATATAAATTGATGCAGTCACTGTGGAAAACAGTAAAGAAGTTCCTCAAAAATTTAAAAATAGAAATACCACATGATCCAGTAATTCCATTACTAGGCATTTACCCAATGAAAATGAAAAAACTAATTCAAAAAGGTATATGCACCCCTATTTATAGCAGCATTATTTATTTTTTTTTAAGATTTTATTTATTTATTTGACAGAGAGAGATCACAAGTAGACAGAGAGGCAGGCAGAGAGAGAGAGAGAGAGAGAGGGAAGCAGACTCCCTGCTGAGCAGAGAGCCCAATGTGGGACTCAATCCCAGGACTCTGAGATTATGACCTGAGCCGAAGGCAGTGGCTTAACCCACTGAGCCACCCAGGTGCCCCTATAACAGCATTATTTATAATAGGTTAGATAATGAAAGCAACCCTAGTGTCTATCAACAGATCAATGGATAAAGAACAAGTGTGTGTGTATAATGGACATAATATTATCCATAAAAAAGAATGAGATCTTGCCACTTGCAACAACATGGGTGGACCTAGAGGGTCTGATGTTAAGTGAAGTAAGTCTTCCAGAAAGACAAATACTAGATGATTTCACTTATATTTAGAATCAAAAAACAAAGCAAACAAATAAGCAAAAAATCAGGACTTTTAAATATAGAGAACAACTGGTTCTTTCCAGAGAGGAGGTGGTGGGGGATGTTGTTGGGTGAAATAGATTAAAGGGGAGTAAGAGGTATAAACTTCCATTTATAAAATAAATAAGTCAAGATGAAGAGTACAGCATAAATGAATATAGTCAATAATATTGTAATAATGTTTGCTTGAAAAAATACCAGAGTGTGGTTTAGATCACTGTTCTTAGTATGTTTCGGGTTTTTTTTTTTTTTTTAAGATTTTATTTATTTACCTCACAGACAGAGATCACAAGTAGGCAGAGAGGCAGGCAGAGAGAGAGGGGGAAGCAGGCTCTGTGCTGAGCAGAAAGCCCAATGCAGGGCTTGATCCACTAGGACCCTGGGATCAGGACCTGAGCTGAAGGCAGAGGCTTTAACCCATTGAGCCACCCAGGCGCCCCATGTTTTTAGTGTGCTTTATGTAAAACTATTCAAATCTTAAACAATCAATTCTATACTTCCACTCATTATAATGTCGCTTTCCTCTCTAGATATCATGATGTTTGGAAGGTCTTTTAGAATAGAAAACTTATATACATTTGAATTGTCATGAGTCAAATCTCTAATAGGTTGTGTTTTCTTATCCACCTGACAAGATACATATGAGAAATTAATATAATTTTTTCTCTGATTTATATGCATTTGCTGTATAATGAGGTTTAAAAAAACACATGGTATTTCTTTCATGAATACTACAGTGTAATGAACATTTGTGGAGAAAGCTTAGATAGGTGATAGATGATAGATAGGTAGATAGATATAGATAGATGATAGATAGATAGATAGATAGATAAATAGATAGATAGATAGATGATAGATAGGCAGGTATAGGAGAAAAGGAGCCTGTCAGGATGAGAGCTAGATGTGTTGTCAATGATAAACTTTCACAGCTTTTTACACAGTCTCCTGCCCTAATTACATTCACTATCTCAGTTATCTTAATGTTTTCTCATGAAGGGTGAGGGAACAACACAAACATCTTTCTGACCATCTGCTTTATAGTTAAGTGTTATGGACTCAATGTTTGGGCTCCCCCCATTCTTATGCTGAAATCCTAACCACTAAGGTGATGGTGTAGGTGGGACCTTTAGTAACTGATGAGGTCATGAGGGTAGAGTTCACATGAATGGAAGTAGTGCTCTTATAGAAGAAACCCCAGAGTTTTCTTGTTCTTCTAACATGTGAGGACACAGCAAGAAGATAGCTCTCTGTGAGCCAGGAAGCAGCCTCTCACCAGACAATGAATCTCTGTCACACTGATCTTAGACTTTCAGCCTTCATAACCATGAGAAATATACTTCTGTTGTTTATAAGCACCCCAACTTATGGTATTCCAGCAGCCCAGAGAGCCTAAAACAATTAAGTGTATGTAAGAAGCATAAATGTGACACCATGCTGTTCATTATGATACAAGAATCATTTATTTCTATTACCTTTTTAAGGTTTTATTTATTTATTTATTCGTCAGAGAGAGAGAGAGCCCAAGCAGGCAGAGTGGCAGGTAGAGGCAGAGAGAGAAGCAGGCTCCCCACTGAGCAAGAAGCCGGATGCAGGACTTGATCCCAGGACTGAGTCAAAGGCAGTGGCTTAACCAACTGAGCCACCCAGGC
This sequence comes from Lutra lutra, assembly GCF_902655055.1. Lineage (NCBI taxonomy): Eukaryota > Metazoa > Chordata > Mammalia > Carnivora > Mustelidae > Lutra > Lutra lutra. The sequence goes on from NC_062285.1 coordinate 109,557,497, forward strand.
ATCCTGACACTTTCTTATTTTTCTAGTAGCCATTGCTTCCCTGCATAACAGATTCAAATAGTAATTTATTACTAAAGTGAAAATGTATTATTTTTTAATGTTCTTATTGAACTCTACAACAGTCTACACATTATTTTGATAAGTTAATCAAGACCTTCAAAAAGTCACTGGGAAAATTAGAAAGTGTATTCACACATATGAGCAGGAGATAATCAATTTTACTTAATGTTAGATAAAATTTATATAAAATGATACCTATTGAAGATATGTTTATTTTTATGTCACACTTCACTAGCTTGTTTTCCATATTAAAAGGTGTTATTCTTTTCTTTTATAGTAATCATTAAACTTCCCATTCTCCAGGCGATAAAAAATTTTTCTCTGTTATGTATTGAACCTTGCTGTCAAGTAATGATAAAAGACCACCTTGAAAAAGAAAAAGAAAAACCAAATGCAGATCAAAAGTGAGGATAAGCGCAGGAGAAAGATAGTGCTTTAAGGACATCATAATTTACTAATTTAGACCTAGAAGTCAATAAAAGCTTAATGTCCTGGAAAAAGTATTCAAACCTATGTTTTATAGAGCCATGGTATGCTATTTTTCAGAAGTGACAAAATAGCACAACACTAGTTCTTTTGTAAGAAAAAATAAGTGATCAGAGGAAAAGGTAAGAGAAAAAAAAAAAAGAGAGGGAGAGAAATAAAATGGAGTTAAACTCACTTTTAATAGGAATTTATTGTAGGGGTCCTAGCATGGCCCTGTCAGTTAAGCACCTGCCTTTGGTTCAGGTCATGAGCCCAGGGTCCTGGGATCAAGCCCCATTCTTCTCCTTCTCCCTCTGCCTGCTACTCCCTGTACTTATGCTCTCTCTGTCAAATAAATAAATAAAATCTTAAAAAAATAAAAAGAATTTATTGTAATTGTTCTATGCCAAATGCTGTGCTGATTGCTTAAAAATAATTAAATTAAAAGATATGTTAAAATCTGAATTCTTAAGAAATTCAAAGAGGAAATTGATAGTAATAAATTTTATACTAATAATGAAGATAAGGCATTTTATGCAGTAGGTACTAGAGCCAAAGATTATAGAAATGCTTTCAAAAAGAGTACCAAAATGAACATGTGATTTATTATTTCCATTTACACTTAAATATAGCACCACATTTACAAGGACAATGCTTGGGTTTAAGGTAATCATAAATAACTAGAATAAACATAGAAATCAATACACGTTTAATGGCCTGGATAGAGTCTTCTCACTTGTGAGTATAAAGCCATAGTGCTATTTTTGAAAAGGTGAGAAAGTGACACAGTATTACTTTTCAATAATTAAAAAAAAAAATCTAGATTTTCGTAATTAGGAAAACTCGAAATTCTTGGGATGTTCATATTGTACTTTTGGGGTGTGTCTGTATGTATTGTACATACTCATATGACAGAAAATATGGATTAGAAAGTAAACTGAGAAATGATCTCTTATCTTTTGGTTTTATAGTATCTCTTGACTGTATTTTTATTAAAAAAATGTAGGAAGCAAACTTTTAGAATCATATCATTTTCATGTATATTTTACTCCTGCATGTTTTGAACATGAACAAGATACAAGGCTTTTAGCAGTAAAATACCATGAATCAATCATCTCCCTTTTATATACCTTTTTTACCCCAAATATTATATTAACAAGAGTCATATTATTTCATTTCATCTGTGATTGTTTAGAACATTTTAGCTTCCATAAAATCATTATTTACATCCCTTAATTTTACAGATGACAGAATTCAATCCAAGAGACATAAAGTAATTTTATGGGTAGGTAATGGTAGAGTTAGAATTAGTATCTGACACCAGTGACTCATCTTGTCATTGTACAGCTGGATTTTAGGAAGTTATAAAAAGAATGAAAATTTCTCAGTAGGGGATGGCAGAAGAAAAGATGACATATGAATGAAAACATGAAGGTCTTACTATTTTCTGCCATCAGCTCTGAAGACCCTGTGCAGCTCCAGAAAGGCAAACCTCTCAGAGTTATAGTTTTTAGAGTATTCCCTAGTAAATTTATTCATGCAAATCTCAGTCTCAGAGTCTGCTTTCTGGAGAAATCGACCTGTGACCAAGCTGAACATTAGAAGTATTTCTTGTTATCATTATAAGTCTGTATTATGTCAAAGGCTATGAATTTGTCCTAAAAACAATTTGCATGGTACTATGACTTTTCCCCATCAATGGCCAGCAGCACAAATATAAGATAAGAAAGAAAAAATACTGAGTTAAGCCAAAAATGTGCTATAAACTTGATTACAGAATATTAAGTAAGCAGCACAGATGTTTTACAGATTTGATAGGAAATATGTGTCTTTTGCAAATATCTTTATTCTTGTCATAACAAGGACTTTATCACTATAACACTGGCTCAGCAAAATCCATTTGTAAGTTAGTAGGCTGCCATTTCTGATGAGTTCTTGAATGTGGTGATACTTGCCAGGATATTACACAAACACTGACAAAAGGAAGACATGAAAATAAAATTTTAAAAAATCTAAACCTTTTTTTAAAAAAATAATACAGTGAGAACAAAAGTCAGAAGGCAGTAGTCTATAGTTATCTATAATTGCACTCATGAAACAGCTGTAAACACTTAGCCGTTTCCTACTTTGTTGAATTATCAACCATTGTTAGAACTGGATAATAAGTTTCAGTTAGGAGGTCTGTTCATGCTTTACAGGGCCATCCTGTTTCTCTCACTAATCCAGAGATTGCATAATTCAAGATACCATGAAGTAGCTAGAAGAGATACAATATTTAAAGAGAACTATTAGGAGCCAGGGAATAGTACATAAAACATTTTGTTGGTTATCAGAATAGATACTACTATATGCAGTCCTTCTCCCCTTGGTTGTTTGTATTTATTTGCCTGCACACGAGGTGTTTCTTGTTTCAGTATCTTTAAACTTTATTCTGAAATATAAAAATAAATCACCTAATCACTTGTAACTCATAAGAAGTTATAGTAAAGTTGTAAAATACAAGGTTAATATATAAAAGTCAACCATTATCCTAAATTACCAGTAATGGTCAATTGGAATTTGAAATTAAAAGCATAATACTTTTACATTAGTACACACAATGTCAAATAGGCATAAATCTAAAAAAAATGTATATAAGATCTATGTGAGGAAAATGATAAAATCCTGAGGAAAAAAAACAAGGAAACAAAGAAATGAAAAATTCCATGTTCATGGTTCAGATTCAGCATTGTCAAGATGTCAGTTATTTGCAAATTGATCTATATAGACTTAATGCATTTCAAATCAAAATTCTGGCGAGTAATCTGGATATTGAAAAATTGATTCTAAATCTTACATCTTGCATTCAAAGATGTAGAATAGCCAATACAATATTGAAGGAGAACCAAGTTAAAAGATCGACATTACTTGACTTTAAGGCTTGCTACAAAGATATAGGAATCAAAGCAGTGTGGTATTGATGAAAGAATAGACAAATAGACCAATTGAACAGAAATAGAGCCCTGAAATAGTCAACCAATCTTTGACAAAGGATCAAAGAAAATCTTTTCAACAAATGATGCCACAACAACTTGACATCCAAACGTAAAAGAATAAAAAGTAATCTAGACGTAGATTTTACACCCTTCACAAGCATTGTCAGAATGTTTCATAAATCTAAATGTAAAACGCAAGACTATAAAACTTCCAGAAAACAGGAAAAAGCTAGATGGTCTTGGGTTTAGAATTGACTACTCAGATATAACACTGAAGGCGTGATCCATAAAAGAAAGAATTGAAAGGTTGGTCTTCATCAAAATTAGAAACTTCTGCTCTGTGAAAGATACTGTTAAGAGAATGAGAAGACTAGCCACAGATTAAAAGAAATTATTTGCAAAAACATATCTGATAAAGTACTGTATTCCAAAATGTACAAAGAACACTTAAAACTCAACAGTAATAAAACAATTTGATTTAAAAATAAAGAAGATATGCTAATGAAAAATAAGCAGATGAAAAGATGTTACACATAATAGGTCATTAGGGAATTACAAATTAAAATGATGAGATACCATACACCTATTAAAATAGCTGATTTTTTTTTTTTTAGATTTTATTTATCCACTTGAGAGAGAGTGAGAGAGAGAGAGTACAGAGGAAGAAAGAGAAGCAGACTCCCTGCTGAGCAGGAAGCCTGATATGAGGCTGGATCCCAGGACCCCAAGATCATGACCTGAGATGAAGACAATGGCTTAACCAAATGAGCCACCAGATACCCCTTGAATAACTGAAATCTTAAATATTAATATTAAACACTGGTGAGGATGTACAACAATAGGAACTCTCATTCATTCTTAAGTGGTGTACCACTTTGGAAAACAGTGTGACAGATTTCTCAATTTTTCTTTTAAAAGAGAGAGAGAGAGTTGGGGGGAGGGGCAAAGGAAGAGGGAGAGAGAGAATCTTAAGCAGATTCCATTCCCATGGCAGAACGTGACCTGGGCTCAATCTCTTGACCTCAGATCATGACCTGAGCTGAAATCAAGAGTCAAATGCTTAATCAACTGAGACACCCAGGCAATCTGCAATGTTGTGGTTTCCTAAGCTAAACATACTCTTATGACATGATCCAACAATTGTGCTTCCAAGTGATTAGAAAACTAATATCCACATAAAAGTCTGCACATGAACGTTCATTGCAGCTTTATTTATAATTACAAAAACTTGGAAGCAACCATGATGTCCTTCAGTAGGTGAATATCTGGATAAACTGTGGCATATCCAGACAGTGGAATATTATTAAATGCTAAAAAGAAATGAGTTATGAAGCCATTTAAAAAAAAATTAGGGAGGAACCTTAAATTCATACTAAGTGAAAGCAGCTAGTAAAAAGTCTCCATGCTGTGTAATTTCAACTACATGACATTTTGGAAAAGGTAAAATAATGGAAAGAATTAAAAAAACCAGTGGATTCCAGGGGGGCAGGAGGAAAGAAAGATGAAACAACAGAACACAGAGGATTTTTAGGGCAATGAGATTTTTCTGTATGGCACTATACTGGTGGATACATGCCATGATACATTTGTCAAAAAACATTGAATATACACCAAGAGAGAACCCTGTATAAACTATGGACTTTGGGTAATAATGATGGGTCACTGTAGGTTTATTAATTTTAATAAAGGTATCTCTCTGTGACAGGAGGTTGACAGTGGGGAGGATATGTATGTGTGGGGCAGATGGCCTATGGGAGCTCTACTTTCTGCACAGTTTTGCTGTGGACTTGAAACTGCTCAAATATTAAATTCTATTAAAAACATAAAAATTGGTAATTAAAATTAATTACTTAAATATCATTTATTCTGTCATAGCTCCTTCTCTATGCTCAGAACCAAATACCGACAATATAATGGACAACAATTTGAGAAGTCAAAACGCCAATTAACCTTCAATCATACTCAACACTATTAAGCAAAAAATGTCAGTGGGTTAAAATCATTTAAGAACAAAGTGGTAGACAGGTTACAAGTCAACAGAAATATTTAGTTCTACAAATGGTGGTAGTCAGTCTACTTTGTGACTGGCACATTTGTGAAGAGGCAACATAGTGTGACGGATTAGCAGGTATGGTGTACAGTTTCAAATAGTGCTTGATTACCTGATTTGCTGCTGCTTGCCTAAGGGACAGTTTACTTCCCTGTACAGTGAAGACAAATTTTTTTAAATTAATATGCATTGTAAAATGTTTTGAATTTGCCTTGAACATAGATGGTACAGAATGAATATAAGTAATTTTTACTAGGATTATGGAAATGGTGGCGGAAGTGCAGGCGGACTCTGAAAAATAAAGTACAGAATGGAATGCGTTTCCTAAACCACAATTTGAAAACTAGCAACTCACAGGTTCCATGCTATTTGACTCCTCACAGATAGTGTTGATTTAGCTTGAAAAACTGGTAGATTTGGCAACACTAGCTGTGAAGTCTCTCATAGTCACAATTAACCAGAAACTGGTGGCAGCTATTCCCTTTAAATAAGCTGTGACTTTCCTGTCTACTTCAGTCTTCATGCAGTCTTTTTCACTCTTGTATATCACCTGCCTAGTGTTTGCAGCATTTCTTTTTGAAACCTCAATCTAGAACAAACTAAACTGAATAGAATTAATCTACTTTTAAGTAACAAACTATATTTTTGTAATATTATTTAATGATAGTCTATTTAATGTCTTTATTTACAATGTAGTAAACTCATAATTCAACATGAAGTATGTCACTAAAACTTGGTATCCAATCAAATATGGAATTAAATTTTAGTTTGGAGGGTTTGTCTCATCCTTTGAGATCCAAGTAAATAACATGGATAGCCCTTTTGGAAAATTTCTTGCTTGTCTAACCAGCTGATAAAATGCACATGAACAAAGAGGAAGCAAATTGAATGGTTTCCAGTTAGTCTTTGAGTATTATTGCAGACATTTATATTATTAGTATATTCAGTTATACCCTGGATCCTTTCCTACCATGTTTTTTGCTGAACCTTGTCCTGGAGATCAACAGTAGCAGTTTATGTAAACCTATCACCATACCACAATTGTATGAATCCATATGAGTATATCATGCTAATTTTCTCTTAAAGAAATTTTGTAGTCAATGAAATTGATAAGCTTCCCCTCTAGAATTTATGTATTGAACTTAACTGAAATTGAATTGAAACCAGAAAAATTACATTTTTAATAAGTATATTTGTGATAATTTAGCTTTTCTATCCCCAATCCCCAAAGAAAACTTGTTTCATAGGTGTGTGTGTGTGTGTGTCTGTGTGTCTGTATTTATATATATATCTATATCATCTATCTATAGAGATATATATATCCTTTCCCAAGAGAAACACTACTTATATAGAATGGTAAAGTATTACCTATATAAAGTTTCAAACAAATGCAAATTTCTTATAAAACCCAAAAAATCTACATAGATCAGAAAGACAAAGAATCCTATTTGTATTGAGGTCCAAGGAAACAGCTAATTTGGAGACTGATTTTGCAAAACTGCTTTCTGGATATGAATGTGAATCACAGTGAAATTTAAGTCATATGTACAATAATTTCTTTATTTTGTCCAGAAATATATTGAACACATTCTTTTTTGCATTTTATTACCAAGTCTATTGCTTCTACATTTTATTCAATGAGAAAAAAATACTGAGACATTGTTCAAGAATAAATTCTATTACAATTTCAATAACTGCAGCATGCCTCTAACACACTTTTATTTGAATAATATTAATTCTGTAGTATAAAGGGGAAAAAAGGACAAAAAATTTCTAAAAAATTGACATTAATTCCAAAATAAAAAGGGTTGGATGAAATGGATAAATGTACCCCACTTAGGGATAAATAATCTCAGAGAAAAGTGACCAAAATTAGTCTTACTAAGGGGAAAAAAACAACCTCAATTCAAGTTCAATGTAATGCAACACTTTGACATAATGTACTAAAATTTTGCAACACAATCAATTTCATAAATACAATTTAAGAGTCAAAATATCAAAGAGGCTAGACTCAGCCTATCCTGCCTTGGGTATCATTTATGATTTGTTTAGCTGCCACATTTTAATAAAAATTTGGTATGTAATTATAGTTAAGAGACTGACCTTTCACCAGAAAAACTCCCAAACTTCCCTTTCCCCCAGTTTCCTCATTTATATGGGGATTTCAAAAGAACATAACATACTGGGATATTGAGATAGTTAAATAATGCAGTAAAATTAAAGTGCTTAGAATTGTATTTGTACATATGAGTTAGTTAAAAAAAAAACCACATACACAATATAACAAGTATCTATAAATATTGGAGACTGACCAGATAGCTGACATGTTAAGACAACTATATTTCAGTGGAACACACATATATACCCCTCATTCTTGGAATGGTAGATTATGTCAAAAAAATATCCTTTTGTTCAGCTGAGTGACTAGATGAGTGTTTAATATGCCATATGGTTCAAGATCTGGCCCCAGAAGCTAGAGCAATGCCTTAAAAAAAAGAGAACTAGAGCAATGCCTTAAAAAAAAGAGAAAAGTGATGGAGGAAAAGAAAATACACAGAAGTGAAAAGAATGAGCAACAATGAGATGGCCAAGGCTCGAAGCTGACGGTTAATATGTTGAGTGTTACTAACAGTGAGACATCCCTTCTGGGGCTGAGAACAAAGATGCTTCCTATACAGTGTCTCTTCAGGAGTAGGTCTCTTATTAGAGATTCAAAAAATCTTCAGACATATTTCATATGCAGATACCATAAATTTATGTTTGAAGTTGAAAAATTTTTGAGAGTCTGTGTCATAAGTTTGAATGGATGCAAGGTCAGTGTTAAAGAAAGTACTGTAAAGCATGGCATAAAGATTAAAATTGTATCTGAGACGGTGCCTGGAAATCAAGGAAACCTGCAGCTTTATGACATGTGCTTTCCTCAGCCAGTAGCTTGAATTAGTCTTAGGAAAGAATGAGAGGATGTTTAACTTACAGAAAAGACAATTTAGAAAAGACAAGAGAGGATGTGTCTTCAGTGTTTGAAAGCGTGCCCTGGGATAGAGGGATTTGATTTATGTAGCTGGAGAGTACAGAGCCCAGACAATTTGGAAAAAGTTTGTGATGCATGTTTTTAGTCAGTGAGGTAGAATTTTATAAATACAATATATCTACCTCTAAATATGCTACCTGCTTCATGAAGTAGTGCATCCCTTATCCTACACATGCCTGAAAGAAGAATAAACTGACAATGTCTCATAGTTACCAGGAAAAAATGATGCTAGAGTTGGTAGAAATTTAGGCTTACAAGATCTCCAAGGACCATCCTTTCAACACTGATAAAATTGCGACAGGTAAAATATTTTAATTACATTTTTGGTATATATACACACACACATATGTTATATAATGACATTCAAATTTTGACTTTCCTTTTTGTTGTTCTTTTTTTCTGGAGACATAATTCTATGGATGAAACAATAATCTGATAGTTTAGAAACATAATACAGTAAGAAACAGATGGCTTGAATGTATTATGTAGTTAAGGAGATGTTTCACTGTAGTTTTTTGGCACAGTATAAAGTCATACTAGTTCCACCTAGCTAAAGCAGATCTTTAGTTGGAAAACAAACCTCTAAAAGAGGCTGAGGAAGGTTCTGTTTTAACACCAGCACAAGCAGATGAATTTATGACTAATTGTATCACAAATACCAAGGGAAGGAAAAACTTTAAGACTCTGCAACTCCAAAAATATTTTCAGATTCTACCTGTAGTTTTACAATGATTGTAGTGGTCATTTTGCTTGATAACATAGATATGTCAGAATTGTCAGGAAATTTTAATGCAAGAGAAGGGTACTTTTTTCATGCATAAGATATGATGAAGTGAAAAAAAAAAGATATGGTGAAGTGATGATTCAATTATACACAAGGCAAATAAAAACAAAGCAAATAATACCAGTTTGTAAGTAAATGTTTCTATTAGATTGGGAACTATAATCATAGCCAAGATAATTATTATTAATACTAGTGTAATAAAGTCCAGTCTGGAACATTTTAGAAAGTGCTATGAAATATTTTTATTTTGTACTTGGTAGAAAACTGAACTAAAATTCCACATAAAAATAAATATGGAGTGGCACCTGGGTGGGTCAGTGGATTAAGCCTCTGCGGCTCTGGCCATGATCTCAGGGTCCTGGGATCCCGGCCGCATCGGGCTCTCTGCTCAGCAGGGGGCCTGCTTCCCCCTCTCTCTCTGTCTTCCTCTCTGCCTACTTGTGATCTCTCTGTCAAATGAATAAATAAAATCTTTAAAAAATATATGGAAATACACCCTATATTACTTCTTCTATTGTCCTTGATTTCACTGGGAAATAATCCTCCTCCCAAGAAATAAAGTTGACAATGTATTTGTAGTTAGGAGATAGGAAAATAACAAAAAAAAAAAAAAGTAGCTGATGTAAATAGTGAGAAAAACAATCTGAAATCTTGCAAATGTTGGCAGAGATTCCTACAAACACAAGCATGCACATGTATGTTAACACACATATGTGTACACCCACAAGTACACACACACACAGATACACACACGCAGTCTTACCCCCCTTAAGAAATAGCTTCCCTTCTCTTACTGATCCCTCACTCAGTTTTAGAAAGACACTCTTACCACCTTGTTGTTCCTTGACCACCCAGGCACTTAACCAACCTTTACTGCCTTTATCTGGCATAATTCTATTCATGCCCTCAGCTTTAATGTTCTCAAGGGCCACTTTCTTACTTCAGTCAAATATTTCCTCAAATATCACCTTTATTTAAAAACTTACATTTTACGGGGAACCTGGGTGGCTCAGTTGGTTAAGGTCTGCCTTCAACTCAGGTCATGATCTCAGGGCGTGGGATTGAGCCCCAGGGCAAATTCCATGCTCAGTGGGCAGTCTCCTTCTCTCTCTCCCTGTGCCCCTCGCCCCACTTGCATGCGGGCACACACAACCTCTCTCTCTCTCTCAAATAAATAAAATCTTTTTAAAAAATTAAAATTAAAATTAACATTTTAGGGGCACCTGGATGGCTCAGTGGGTTAAGCCTCAGCCTTCGGCTTAGATCATGGTCTCAGGATCCTGGGATGGAGCCCCGCATCGGGCTCTCTGCTCAGCGGGAAGACTGCCTGCCTCTCTGCCTACTTGTGATTTCTCTCTCTCTGTGTCAAAAAAATAAATAAAATCTTTAAAAAGAATTTACATTCTATTTTGGGATAATTTTAGTTTTACAGAAAACTTCCAAAGATAATATGTAGAGTTCCTGTGTATCCCTCCATTAATTTCAGTTTTCCCTGATATTATCATTTTATAGTACCCTGTAGTATATTTGTCAAAACTGAAAACCCATATTGGCACATTATCAACTAAACACCACACGTTTTGGATTTCCACTAAAGTCTTTTATTTTTTTCCTTTGGAAGATCCTATTCATTATATCATAATGCATGTAGTTGTGTCCCCTTCCTTTCTTCTTGTATGGTAGTTCCTCACTCTGTCTTTATTTTTCATGATTTTCACAGTTTGGGAGAGTACTAGTCAGATAATTCACAGAATGCACTTTAAGTTAGAGTTCTTTTGTCTCATGATTGGACTGTGACTAAGGGTTTTTGGAAAGACTATCACAGTGGTCACATGCTCTTTTCATCACATTATATTAGGAGATAAATGATATCTGCATGACATAACTGAGGATGCTATCCTTGATCGCTTGGTTAGGGTAGTGTTTGGCAGGTTTCTCTATTGTATAGTTATAATTTTTCCCTTTCTGTATTCTCTTACTTGGACACAAATCACTAAATTGAGCCCACCATCTAGAGAGAGTGAGATTAAGCTTCATCTACAGGAGGGTGTATCTAATATACATTAGAATTCTGTAAAGAAGATTTTTTTCATTCTTCTGTATTTATATAATCATCCATTTATATCAATGGATATTTATATATATCATCCATTTATATCATATGACCTTATGAATATTTATTTTATATATTTGGGTTATGATTTAGTACTATGCTACTTATTTTATTGCTCAAATTGTTCCAGCTTAGGCCATTGGGAGTCCTTTAATGTTGGCTCCTGTATCCCTTTCACCAGCCCCAGCTTTTTGGTTTTTTCTGCACCTAAGTTCCTGGTCCTATAAGATGCTGCAGGATTACCTTGCACTTTCACTATCCCAGTCCTAAAATCAGCCATTTACTTAAGGATCCTTGGTTCCTTTTATAGGAGAATGGTACATAGAAGCTGAGATCTTGACACCAGGTGTGTTTTTTCCTACTGGGGTAAATCTCATCATTTCATTTTACTTATTTACTTTCTAACTTAAAACTATGTGTGGATTAGGCTCTCTTTTTGCTCGTTATCTCATCGTTTTAATGAGACTACCCTCACTACCCAGTTTCATGGTGAAATCTTCCTCTCCCCCAACCTCCATTACAAATTCCCATTATCTTTTTTTTTTTAAATAAATGTCTATTTTAATGTTTTTCACAATAGAATAAATGCTTCTCTTGATGACTGCAGATATTGTAGGGCTGTTTGGTAGTTTTCAGAACCACCACAGTAATGGTCGTCTTCCTGATTGTTGTATAGTCTTCAGTCATTATAAGGAATTACTTGTCTGAAACTGCTGTCAAACCAGCAGGACTGCATTTATGCATCCATCATTTTCAGGATTGTTGGTAACCTGGGCATATTTTCCCCAAATAACTTTACCTCCTTGTGTCACAAGGCCCAACTAGCTCACAATCACCTCAATTACAGTACCTTTGGTAATAACACACAAAGTTTATATATTGCGGGTGAAGGATTTTTTTTTTTTTTTTTTTTTTTTAAACACCAAGGGTTGGCAGGCAAAAGGTGACTTTCAATTCAGGATATGTTACATGGGCCTTTTTGAAATGTAAGTCCATTGGCCTAATGAATCTTTCATATTTAGGTGGTTTTCGAGTAAAGCCATCTCCAACAAAGCAGACTTTAGCGACCATTCTCTTCCATGCTTTCTTCTTTCTCGTTCCTGTTCTTAATACTTCTGTTTCTCCCTGGGCGCGAACTTTTGAGTAAAGGAACTTCCCATTTTCCCACTTTCTCTTTTCCTTTTTGTTTAATCATATTGGAAAGTACTTTAGCTCGGGACTGTCCCTTCCTGTCCAGTAGGTACACAGGTACTGCTCCTTGTGGGGTCTTTTCATCATTGTTTTGTTTGGTGTTTCTCTTTTCATGCATCTTGATAGTCTTTTTCATTTGTATTTTCTCAGCATGGTGCTGTTTATGGTAGAGCTTAGCTTTCAGACCAATCACCTTTTTTGCCTTCTTTGAATGTTCATGAGCCTCTCGACCTTCTTTCTTTCTCTTTTTCTCATGGTAATCCAAAGGATAGCCATAGCGCTTCCAGTGTAACTCAATATATTCATTTTGTGGCACGGTGAGGGCTGCAGAGCTGTCGGGTGCAGCTGTCGGGGAGCAAAGATTATCTCAATTTTCGGATCTCCCAGACCCAGAAGCTAACTCCATGCAAGCTGCTACAGGAAAAAGATTCCCATTATCTTTTTACAGTGTTTCCTCTTTCATAGCACATTCAAAAATGTTATAGAATTGGGGCACCTGGGTGGCACAGTTAAGTGTTGACTCTAGGTTTCAGCTCAGGTCCTGATATCAGAGTCATGAGAGCAAGACCCTAGTCAGGTTCTATGCTCAGTGAAGTTTCTGCTTAAGACTCTTTCTCTGCCTCTGCCCCTCCCCTTTCTCTAAAATAAATAATTATTTTAAAAAGTTATAGATTTTACTTATATTTTTCTGAGTAGCTCTTTTTTTTTCCCCCTAAAGATTTTGTTTGTTAAAGAGAGAAAAAGAGAGAGCACACAAGCAGGGAGAGAGGTAGCCAGAGGGAGAAGCAGGTTCCCCACTGAGCAAGGAGCCCAATGAAAAACTTGATCCCAGGACCCTGGGATCATGACTGGAGCTGAAGGCAGATGCTTAATTAACTGAGCCATCCAGGTATACCATGAGTAGTTTTAATGTCTGTTTTCTCCGCCCCTAAAATTTAAGTTTTATGAATGCAGGGATTTTTACTTTGACCATTACTGTATATATAGCATACAGAGCAATATCTAACACAAAGGCGGGAGTTAAAAATATTTGTTGAAAAGGTATGGATATTTGCAAGAAAAATTTAAGATCTAAATACATTTTAGCTTTCATCTCATCAAACATTAAATATCTCAAATTATGTTTAAATATAAAATAGAGAGTGGGCACCTGGGTGGCTCAGTGGTTGAGCCTCTGCCTTCGGCTCAGATCATGATCTCAGGGTTCTGGGATCGAGTCCCACATCGGGCTCTCTGCTCTGCAGGGAGCCTGCTTCCTCCTCTCTCTCTCTCTCTGCCTGCCTCTCCTCCCACTTGTGATCTCTCTCTGTCAAATAAATAAAAAATCTTAAAAAAAAAAAAAATAAATAAAAATAAATAAATAAATATAAAATAGAGCAATTTAGGCAATTCTTTTAATAGGATTTGAAAAATAAAAGAAAATCAGGAAACTGTACTGTTAAGATTATTTATTAAAGGCCACAAACTTAGTGTATTTTACATGTTAAGATGTAGATAATTGTACCTAAACATGTAAATAATTTATCTTTAGTGGAAGTTTATTTTTATCAGATAAGACATACTCATTTAGTATCTAATATTGCAATTAAAACCTAATTTTCATTCATTAAACTGTAAATATAAGGTCATCAAATACTGTCAACTAATTTTACCATCTTATTGTTCTGTAATTAAATAATGAGTTGAATAAAACATTTGGCATATGCTCACTTCATGGTTGCATAAAAGTCATAGTTTTAACCTTTGAAACTACACTTCAACCAACTTGCTGCATTAAATGAGCGTTAGCAAAATAGCAATAGTTAAGGGCTTAACTGATCTTGATTCAGTTAGAACAAAAAGAGACAAGAAATAAAATTTAAGTGAAAACTTTATATTCTTGAAAAAAATCGTTTGCTATAGAAGTGATTGTGAAAACTTACACATCAATTTGATGGTGCATGGAATCTAAATGTGCTTTAAATATGAGTTTATGCAAAATGATGCAATTATAGTCTAAAATTTGAATAGGAATCTATATCAATGTTCCTAACCTGTGATTCACATTTTCTCATCTACTACTGCTTCAAATACCTGAAAGCAGACTTTGATGATTCAAACCCTATTATAAATACCAAACACAAAAAGGAAGAAAAAGTAATGCTATTTTGGAATCATAATTTTAGAGTAAAAAAAAAATGTTAAATAAAAAGAAAAACAGACACTATAAATTTAACTGGAAAAAAACCCCACCTTGATCCTTTCAATATATTGATATATTCACGAGACACCTTGTCATAAATAATTTCCTAGCCATGCAGTAAATTATACAATATTTTCTTGACAATTAAGTTTACTGGTAATATCTTAACAGTATTTAAGAAAATTCTCTCTCTGTACTGTCTTTTTCCTTCCTTCTCACAAAAACATTCACATTCATCTTCATAGTCATCCACAAACACACCCACACTCACAAACACATACACTCATGAATTGCACTTTTAGGCATTAGGAAGGATGCCAGATGAAATTCAAAATTGGTTTTCAGTCTAACCATGTCAATCTAAATATTTATAAGAAATAATCATTTATATACAAAATAGGTATTTATAAATGATAATTTTTGTCTTTTAAAATACATGCTAATAACAGTATTTCAGTAGTATGTAAAATTTTGAGAAAAAAATCAGTAAGGTCAATCAAGCTTCAGGAATATTGACATGTTTTGCCCTAAGAGGTACATATAATGCAAAATAAGCTGTATTCTTAAGGAATGTAATTTTATCGGTTGATTAGTTAAAAAAATCATATTTATGAAAAAAAATTGTTCAGAGATATAACTGGCGCTGTGCTGGAGTCAGCTTTTACCAGCTTATGAGAGCTGAACGTTCCTGTTACTTCCCATCTCTGTGTTCCATCTTTCCTGACATGTTGGTAGTTAGAAATCAACCATGGCTGCAATATTTACACAATGAAGATTGGAAAGCACTATACATTAAAAGGTTGTTTATGTGTGTGTGTGTGTTTTGGTTTATTTTTTATTAAAGATTTTATTTATTTATTTGATAGACAGAGGTCACAAGTAGGCAGAGAGAATGGCAGAGAAAGAGGGGGAAGCAGGCTCCCCACTGAGCAGAGAGCCCAACACAGGACTCTGAGATCATGACCTGAGCCGAAGGCAGAGGCTTAACCCACTGAGCCACCCAGGCGCCCCTATGTGTGTGTGTTTGAATAACTGATTACTAAAAATTAGACTGCAAATCCCTGAATATCATCTAACCCTTGCACATTTAGCGACACAGTCATCTGGTTCTCTGTTTTGAAAGTACACATTTCTTTCTTTCTTTAAATATATTATTTTTCTCTAGTAATTATAGAAGTCATTGATTAAAAAGTGTGATTATTAGTAAAGAATTACTTTTGTTTGATTTTCATAGCATGATAGAAATAATGAAGAATAGCTTCAAAATATATTTTACTGTTTGAATATTCAAGTTTGAATTAATATTTTTAGGAGTCATGGTTTTCGTTAAACTGAAAATGCTCTTTAGAAATTTTCTAGTCACTCTTTTTTTTTTTTTAGGTTTTATTTATTTATTGACAGAGAGAGAGATCTCAAGTAGGCAGAGAGGCAGGCAGAGAGAGGGAGAAGCAGGCTCCCTACTGAGCAGAGAACCCAATGAGGGGCTCAATCCCAGAACCCTGAGATCATGACCTAAGCCGAAGGCAGAGGCTTTAGCCCACTGAGCCACCCAAGTGCCTCTCAGGTCACTCTTTTTCATCTTTCAGTGAATTTAGAAAATGTCAAAATTGATCTGCTTGACCAATTTCCCCATTTGGATAACTTTTAAAAGACCAAAAACAAAACAAAACAAACAGATCTTGGGTAGATTAGATTATGATTGAGATGCCCATCTTAAACCTTGTGAAAAAAAGTTGAGATAATAAGTAAACAAAAAGGTGTTTAGCAAGTCAATATTTTCTCTCTGGGGACATACTTCTTTATCAACTAGTCAGAGAACCTTCTGCCTTTATGTTAGTTTTGAGTTTGGCAACATCTGTGCTGTTTTTCTTCCATGACCTAAGGAGCTACAAAATGTGGTCTCACATATACCATTGTTCCCTGGAGTAAAGCTGGAGACTACATAATGAGGCCGGTAAAGCCACAAGAATATATTTAATTGTATTTACTTCTAGGATGTATGTAGACTTTTAGGGTAGTAATTTGCATCCCTAAATCAAGAAAATTTTAAAAAGAAAAGCTGCACTTTTGGTACTATTGTTGTTATCATTATTGCTCAGAAATGTAGGGTATTGTGTTACAAGGAAAATCTTTTTTATGGTAAAAATTCCTTTTTTTTTTTAAATTAGATCTTAAAGTACATTGAATAGATCAGTATTCATTATGACACAAATTTTCCCCAACTCTCACAGGGAAGACAAAAAAGGATATAATATTTTAGGGAGGGAATTGGTTGATTCACATTCTTCCTAGGACATGAAGGTTATGATTAATATATGACAACTTGAAAAATAGGATGCAGTTCCACTAGACTAATCCATTGAAGACAGAATTTCACCATAAATACAATCAACCCTCTGTATTCATGGATTCTGTTTTTTCAAATTTGCCTACTCAGTAAAATGTATTTGTGATCTCCAAATGAAAACTCGTGACACTTTGATAGTCATTTATAGACATAAGTAGAGAAGCAAAAAATTTGAGTTACCTCACTCACGTGTTCTCAGCTAAGATTTTTCTCTTCTTCTTTCATTTTTTTTTTTCCAAAATTTTTCAGTTTCCTGTTATATTGTAAATTAGTGTTCTTTCTGTGGTCTATTTCATGCTACACTTAAATTTTTGTGCTTTCTGTTGGTGGTTTTGGTTTAAAATGACACCCATGCATAGTGTTGTAGTGGGTTTCCTGTTCCTAAGTACA
This sequence comes from Lutra lutra, assembly GCF_902655055.1. Lineage (NCBI taxonomy): Eukaryota > Metazoa > Chordata > Mammalia > Carnivora > Mustelidae > Lutra > Lutra lutra. The sequence continues at coordinate 109,575,085 of NC_062285.1, forward strand.
AGCAGGCTGTGATGTGCCTTAGGGAAAAAATACGTGTGTTAGATAAGCTTCCATTAGGTAGGAGTTACAGTGCAGTTGACTTCTACTGAGTTCACTGAGTTCAATATTAATGAATCAATGATGTATTAAGTAAATGCATAAAACAAGTCATCTAATGATCAATTTCTGAAAATGTGACCAGAGACTCACAGGAACTTAACCCTGTATTTTTCTTAGGAGAAATGATTCAGTACTAATTAACTGAGCATTTGTAGCCACGTTACAGAATATAACTATGATAAATTATAAGAATTGACTGTATCTTGAAGTAATTAATGTAGTGAGATAGAATGTCACACCTCAAAGAAATTTTGTGGAGAACTGTTAATCTTCACTAAAGCTTTTATATCAGTAGGTGATACTCTTCATTTGAACAAAAGAGATATTCATAATCACAGTTTTAAAAATAACAATAATGATACAAATTGTATAGCCACCTTAAAATTATCAACTTGATAACTATCTGTTGGCCAAAGCATCCTAGAAGTTCGGCTCCTTTTGGGAGCAATTGTTTTTGATAATCAATCATAGTTTTGTACACTCTAGTTGATAAAGACATTCAATTATTAAGATTACTCAACTCAGTTAAAAACTATAATACATAGAAAAATGAGGAGGGGCACTTGTGTGGTTCCATGGGTTAAGCCTCTGTCTTCAGCTCAGGTCATGATCTCAGGGTCCTGGGATCGAGCCCCGCATTGGGCTCTCTGCCCAGCGAGGAGCCTGCTTCCCCCTCTCTCTCTGCCTGCCTCTCTGCCTACTTGTGATCTCTCTCTCTGTCAAATAAATAAATAAAATATTATAAAAACAAAAGAAAAATGAGGAAAATGGCTATTAGGATCTAAATATTCAGGTCATCTGTATTTGAAATATAAACTTCTACAATTTATGTATATCAAAAAAGTTATTGTCTTTATAATATTAAACTATATAATTTAATAAGGAGGAGAAAAATAGCTACCATATATTGAGTACTTGTTATGGAGGAGATGCTTTTTCTTGCTCTTTATATATATATATTATATATATGTTATATATATTATATATATATATTATTCCATTTTTCCCAGTAATTGCTGTATTAAGTAAATTATATTAGTATCCCAATTATACATTTAAGACTACTAACAAGTCCAATGTCACTCAACTGGCAAGGAAGAGACTCAAATTTATAAGTGGGTAGTCCATAACTCCACAGTCAGGAAATAAAGACATAACACAGATAACACCTTTTATCTGATGAGATTTTATCAGTATGTGAAAGTCCCATTTTCATATCTGTTCTCCATCTATGACACCTAATATATATATTAGGTGTCATAGAATATCATAAAACCATATATATATATGGTTTTATGATGTTCATTCTCAATAAACAATCCCTATTTCAACCCAACAAAGAAAAGCAAACAAAATAATTATTTCCTGTCCATTCTCAGCTATTGATCCCCCTTTACGCTATTTGTAATTTGAAATGTTTCAGTACACCAACATTCATACTATTAATTAAGAAAGAGAGTGATCATGAATATAATTACATGTGAACTGGACTGAAAGTATAAGATATTTCAAAATAAAATTTGTCATACACTTTTTAAGGAAAATAGTTCTTTAGGTTATTGGAATGGCTATTTAATAAACAACTTAAAGAAACATAATAGTAAACAGCTCCAGTAAAGAACTCTTCATGAATTTGGTACACATATGGGCACCTTTATATTAAGCAAAACTGATGGCAAAAACAAGCTTTTTTGGAACATAAACACCAAAACTATAGCATCCAGATGTTGTACTCTATTCTTGATGAAATTCTCAGATAAATTTGGTTATGTTTTTCTGTTTGTTGAATATGCTCTATACATCATTTTAATAAAGTTATTGTTATTCTTGTTTTTTCTTGTTGCAAGGAAGTGTGAGATTTCTCCCTCATTTTATTTGAGGCAGGATTTCCACATAACCTCAACCCCACTGGGGATCTTTCCAATTTTTTCAAAGAAATAGGTTTTTGACACTCTCTTTTATCAATTCAGTGGGACCTTTAGTTCAGATATTACTGCAGTTCTTTTAGTTCAGTTAAAATCATTCGGAGAAGACCAAGCCAGATGATCAAATGCAATTCTTCCTAAGGGCATCACAGTACAACAAATGTATTTGTTTTGGGATTTGTGACTAGTAGCAGTCTCTGTTTATAAATACAGATTATGCCACAGGTATTAGTGACACTCTGTCACACCATATCACACAGTTGCCACTGAATAATTTTAAGGTGTCTGATTCTCATTCTTTCTGTGACTGTTTTATAAGCTGAAGATGATCATCTTTGCTACACTGAAATAAAATTCACAGCAAACATGAATTCTATCCACCCCTTGGTCATGTCCGTCTCTGTTTAGTCATGGGTATCCAAAATGAAATCAAGGGCAGAAATTTCTTTTCACCTTCAGAGAAAACACATTTCATCTGATTTCATCTGTTCCCTTCCTTTTTTTTTCTTCTTTTGTTCCCTATAGTAGAAGAATCTGTCTTAAAACACTAACCAATTTATTACCGTCTGTGAAAGTTCTGTGGTGAACTAGGCAGAGCTGAAATCAATGGAAAGTCTTTCCTGCAAGGCTCTTTAGGGTTTGATTCTCCTCCCATGGAATTTGCCAGGAAATCTCAATTATAGTTTGAGCTTTGCTGGAGGGTGTGACTCCCTGTGGGGAGCATCTCTTACAGCAGGGATGAAGACCCTCCCTGCTGGACTGGTTCTGGAGTAACTCAGAGGATAAAGAGACAACATGGTCTCAGGAGCCTCTGTCCAGATATACGGAAGAGGGACTTAGCAGCCACTGCCAGGTCTTAATTAGAAACAGGTGCGCTGAATCCTTCACCAACAGCTCAATTTCTGTCCTTCTTTACGTTTTGGTGGTGTGTTCATGTTTGACAATTCGACCAAAAAATGCAGATATCTGACTATAATAGAAGGGAGTATGAAGTCAGGGAAAAAGGTGATTTTAGGAAATAAATTCTAGGATTTAAAACCATATATAATGGAGTTGCTTTTTGAATTCATATAAGATATTAATTTGTAAGACAGAAATAAATTACCCATAATTGTACTAAATAAGCAGACTTCCTAGACAATGAACACATTCAAGTCTGAAGTAGTCATTAGCAAAACTCATGGAAAGAAGATACAGATGTGTGTAGTTGTTCTCAGACACTGAGGAAGACATGGTTATGTAAAAGATGCTTAAGCATGTGGACTCAGGAGGCAGGTAGCCTGAGTGCAAATCCTGATCCCTCTCCTTGCTACCTGTATGATCTTGGATGTGTCACTTCACCATTGGGGTCTCAGAGTTGTCATTTGCAAATTTGGAAATATGCTAACACTTGTCTCATGGAATTGTTGTGACGATTGAGTTTTCACAGACCTGGAGTACTCAGAACACTCCCTGGCATAAGGTAAGTGTGATACGTGTTACCTATTGTTTTTGTTGTTGTTACTATCTTTATCTTGGATATTAACGTATCAGCCATCGTGGCCTTGTTGAACACTTCCTTTTAGAAACATTTACTTTCCGGACACCTGGCTGGCTCAGTGGGTTGAGCATCTGCCTTCCACTCAGGTCATTCTCTCAGGGTCTTGAGATCGGCCCCCACCCCATCTCAGGCCCCTGGCCCAGCAGGAGGCCTGCTTGTCCCTCTCCCTCTGCCCGTTCCCCTTGCTTGTGCTCTCTCGGACAAATAAAGAAAATCTTAAAAAAAAAGAAAGAAAGAAACATTTATTTTCACTTGATGTCCAAACCACCACATTTCTTTATTTTCTTAATACACTGTTCTTTTTCTGTATCCTTTGTTGGCCTTTTTTCATCCAGTTGCAATGTCTCTAACATTGGATTCTTCAGGGCCTCTACATTTTGGGTGTGCCTGAGGGATCATTCTTTGAACCTCTTTTCTATCTGTACTTACTCCCTTGGTAATCCATTCTGATTCATAACTTTAAATTCCCTCTGTATGCTGACAATTCCCATGTATATATATCACCAGCCCATACTTATTTCTTAAACTCCAGGCGATCGCTATTTCAGTGTTAGTAGAATCTACACAAAGCAGGAGCAAAAACAGATTTTGTGGCACCTTAAACATAAAATTGGAGAGAAATTTATAGTAACATAATATTATATAATAAAACAACATTATAAATAATATAATATTATAAATACAAAACTAGGCGTAACAGTGATTTTTCCTCCACATGTGCTGTAGAGATTCACACCACTTTTTCCTGAGATATCTTTTGGCATTTTACCACGAACGCTCATTCTTTAATGCTGCCTGTAGGCAACTTGATTTTTCCTCCTCCCTTGGAACATTCTGCATCCTACAAACCAGTATTCATTGAAATCTATACAAGAGAGGTGTTAGAGCTTATCTCTCCCTCACTAAATAATTTAGTAAATCTGCTTTAGTAGAGTGATATTTGCATTGATTTTAATATGTTCCTCCCTCCCCATGTCTAGAGAATTGGAAAGCTAAAACATGTATTATGGAGATTCCCTTGAAGCCAGGGTTCTGGATGTTTTTCTTTTTCTTCTTCTTTCCCCCTACCCCCTGGACAATTAGATGTCTTTGTGCCAGTCTTGGTAGAGAACAGTGGCATGGAGATCATTTTCCTGGAAGCCGTGGCTGCTGTGTCTGGCAATCCAGGTCAGATAATACAAGACTCTCATATAGTACTTTCCAATGTCCACTTCCCAGTTTTGTGGATGAGAAGAATCTGTTGTCATGGCAGGGACTTTTGACCTTTTAATCACTGGATCACAGATTAATGTACCTGTTATTTGGCTTCTTGGTGAGGATGGGAAGTCAGTGCAGCACTGAGAGAAGAGCTATTGTAGATATCTTATTTCTGGGTCCAGAAAATTATCTGGAAAAGGACCCGGTGTAGTGGAACAACAGAAGGGCTTCAGACACATTTGTTGAGTGTGCATCTAGAGGGTTTGCCTTTGATTTTTTGCTTCCTGGGTAGAATCAGTGGAGAATGCAAGATATCAATGGAGCATAGAAGGAAAGGGGCTAGTGAGCCAAGTGAAGTTCTTATGTGTCAACATTCTAAAGGAGGAACAGGAATATTCCATCTGCCTGAGTGTGACATGAACTGATCTGAGGAAACCCACTGTCTTTCCCACAGCTTAGCCTGGAAGAGCTATGACAAAAATTACTCCCATTCTTAAGAGAAACCCAGAAGTAGTTGAAACAGAGTGCCAAATGCAAAGGAGTCAAAAGGTTGACAATAAGACAATTTTGTAGTAAACTGTAGACCTAAACTGCAGACCACATAAGAATGAGAAGCACTCAGAGAAACCAGTGTGGAAAGATGGTGTCCCAGACAAAATAGCTCCCTGTAATTTTGCTAGGTATACCAAGGAGAAATAAAAACCTTTATCCGTAGGAAGATTTGTAAATGATGTCTCAAAAAGCATTACTCATAATTGCCAAACATTGGAAAAAAAACTTAAAATACCCGAAAATAATAGATAAACTATGTGTTATGTTCCAAATATAGATTAAAAAGTCAGCTGAAGCAATGTTGTCTCCCTGGGAAGTATCATTAAAATGCAGAGTTTTTGTTTTTTTTTTAACTGTCATAATTCAGGTAGATATTGGACAAGTGAGTAGAGGCCAGATAGAGGTCTTGTTAAACATTCTAAAATGCACAGGATACCTTCTATATAACAAAATATTACTCAAACAAAATATTACTCAGCAAAATATCATAGTGCCACTGCTGAGAAACCTTGCAAATGAAGTACAGGAATATGAATATCAGAAACTAGCAATGACTTTCTCAGAAATACAGATATCTAATGTATCTTTTCTTAAAGTGTCCCAGTTTTATTAAGGAAGTGATCCAGCTTTGTCTATTGGCTTTGATCTCTAAAGTTAGTTTCTGCTTTCTTGGAAATGAAAAATTCACCAAATTGTCTATTAGGAAAATAGATTTTCTTCCTAAATTGAAAAATAAATCTTTTCCAATTCCCAAACGCTTTGCTAGTCTTCTCACTATGTAACTAGTACTATTGTGCATAACTGAAATCCCAAGCAGTCACTTTTTGTGCTATTTTTAAAAAGTGAGTATTTCTGAATAATTAGGTATACTATACCAAATACAGAAAAATCAATATGTCATTTTTATTTGGAAGCTTAGACTTTAATTACATCATTTTCCTATTTATGTTTGCCTTTTCAAGTCTAAATAATGTCCATTAGCTTTTTTTTCTTCTATATTAAAGTATTAGTTTTCTCATATTGAGATTTTAAAATATATCTTACATTTATGTCATCAATATCTAAAGTACTGGAATGTGGGGCTAGTTGGAATTATTGTAATGTCAGCAATAGCCTGTATCTATTGCTTTGCAGAAGAATAAAGAGCTTACATTATAAAGATATATACCCACCAAAATGTTTGAAATAGAAAGTTAATGGACCAAATATCTATTTAGGAGTATAGAAAAATATATAATGATATTCAAACAAAACCATAGTTGATAGTACTTCATAAAAATTAGTTAATAAGATAATTCATTTTATCATAAACTGGTGAGTTTGTGATCTCTGGATCTTTTTTTCTTACATATATTGAATGTCATTATTTTGATCTTATAGCTATCAAATATAAAAACAACATTTCAGAAAGAAGAATTTCATATATTGATCTGTGGATGAAAGATGAAGAATATGTCAAGATCTTTAAATGCAAAACATTGAAAGGGTAATTAAAGCATCTGAAAAATGAAATCTATAATATATGTTAATTAAATACATATTTAATGTATAGTCAATAAATATATGCCCATTAATTAAAATATTTAGTGACAATAAATAGTTTAATTTTAAAAGTTAAAAAAGAAAAATTTTAATAAACCGGCCTTGATTGAGACGAGTGTTATATTGGCTTCTCCTGTGTTATGTAATTCGATTTTTCCAAGTATATTTGGCAGGAACTTAGAAATTTTTACTGTCTGACTTTTTTCTTTTTATTCTATCAGGATGTAGATCTGATGGATCAGGATGGAATGACGTCTTTAATGTGGGCAGCTTATAGACCACATAGGTATGTAATCATTATAAAATATTTATTCAGATCATTTTCAACATATTAAAATGTAAAATAAATGATGAGAAAAAATACTTAATGTTCTATTTGTTAATATTTAAAATTCTTATTATGAGTACATACTGTATAATAAATTACCTTACAAAGATGAATTTAAGTTTAAATAGTCAAAGAACTCCTGTTCTACTTAATGAGATAGATGTCTCAGGCATATAGGATAATTAGTCCCAACTGGAGTTAGGAGAGAGAATTTTAGGGAGTAAAACTGATAAAATCCTTGATGCATCAGGATGTCTTAAAAGGAGATTTGGATAACTAGGGGAGAGTTTTGATTGAATAGATGTTAGTTTTAATTGTATTTTGTTAAAAAACAATTTGGTAAGTACTGGATGATGATGTATGGAATTGTTAATGACTATATATAAAAGAAGCAGATTTCTGCAAATACTGACGTCATTTCTAGCACCTTCATTGTGATTATAAACATGTTATTTAAAAAGAACACTCCTAAAAAATAAATAAATAAATAAAAAATAAAAAGAACACTCCTGGGACACCTGGGTGGCTCAGTTGGTTAAGCATCTGCCTTTGCTCATGTCATGATCCCAGCGTCCTGGGATCAAGTCCCACATCTGTCTCCTTGCATGGCAGGCAGCCTGCTTCTCCCTCTGCCTCTGCCTGTCACTCTGTCTGCCTGTGCTCACTCTCGCTCCTCTCTCTCTCTGACAAATAAATAAATAAAACTATTTTATAAATAAATAAATAAATAAATAAATAAATAAATAAAAAGAACACTCCTCCAGGCACCTGGGTGGGTCTGTTTTCCCTCTGGGCATAATCCTGGGGTCCTGGGATCAGACCCTCATTGGGCTCCCTACTCAGCAAAGCCTGCTTCTCCCTCTCCCACTTCTCTTGCTTGTGTTCCCTCTCTCACTGTGTCTCTCTCTATCAAATAAATAAATAAATAATCTTTAAAAAAAGAAAGCACTTTTCAAATAAGTTATTTTTAATAAGTTATTTTTAATTGTTAAAGGGTCACAATAACTAGTTTAGCTTAGTATTACAATATTAAAAATTACTATAATTCTTGATGAAGACATCTTTAATCCCATGGAAAAGGACTGCACTTTTTAGTTAACAACTAACTTCTTTTTAGGGCTTTATTTTGAAAAAAAAATCCTACATAAATTACAACTCTACATGAAGATCAATCCTTTGCAATTTAACATAATGAGAGATTCCTATCTCATAGATTGATAACATTTTCTTTTTTTTTTTCTTGTTTTTTTTTGTATAACACATTTTCTTAAGAGAAAATATGAACACTAAAATATGTTAAACATAAATATTCTATGCTTTCAAATTTTCCTGTTTCAGCTATTGAAACTTTTTAGGTATAGAAACATTGAAATCGTTTCACAACACTGACAAAATTTTTAGTGTTTCCTTCTTTTGTTTCTCCTAATATTCTGAATATCTGGAACATCAGCAATTCCTATTTTTCCTCACTAAATGGTAAGCATAAATTATGGAATGTGTTGATGATTATTATACAAATTTGGAACAAAATCAGACTCCGAAAATTGAATTACATTAGGGAAAATTGGAAAAGGAAACAGGGACTAATATTTACCCAAAGCCTGATGTGTGCCAGGCTTTGCAAGACATATTATTAATATGCATAAAAAGTGACAGCTTTGTAGCTGCATCATTATTCCTGCATTTAGAACTGAGAAGTCTGGGATTCAGAGGGATTATGTTCTTTCCCTGATCCTCACAGTCGGTAAAAGCCTATTAAGATTTTATCTAAGTTTGACTATAAAATTTGACAGCTTTTGTCTTTGTCATTTTTTTTATGGAAGTTTTCATTTATTTAGTTTTATTGAAATTTACTGTAAGAGTTGCTTAATAGTAGGGCGCCTGGGTGGCTCAGTGGGTTAAAGACTCTGCCTTTGGCTCAGGTCATGATCTCGGGGTCCTGGGATGGAGCCCCGCATTGGGCTCTCTGCTCCACGGGGAGCCTGCTTCCTCCTCTCTCTCTGCCTGCCTCTCTGCCTACTTGTGATCTCTCTGTCAAATAAATAAAATATTTTAAAAAATAAAAAGTTTTACAAAAAAAGAGTTGCTTAATAGTGACATGGAAAAAGTTGTATATTCTTAATGTGTACAACTTGATGAGTTTGGAGATAAGTATACATCTGTGAAATATCATCACCATAATCAGTGCCATAAACCTATCCATTACTTCCCAAAGTTTTTTTTCCTGTCCTCTTTATCATTATTATTTCTATCATTATTATCACTATTAATTTATGATAAGAACACAACATAATATCTGTCCTCTTAACCATCTTGTATGTATACAGTACATTATTGTAACTAGGCACTGTACTATAGCAGCTCTTTAGAACTTATTCATTTTGGAGCATCTGGGTGGCTCAGTGAGTTAAGCCTCTGCCTTCGGCCAGGTCATGATCCCAGGGTCGTGGGATTGAGCCCCGCATCGGGCTCCTTGCTCATCAGGGAGCCTGCTTCCTCCTTTCTCTCTGTGATCTCTGTCAAATAAATAAATTTTTAAAATCTTTAAAAAATAAAAGAACTTATTCATCTTGCATAACTAAAATTTTGTGCCCTTTGACTAATAATACATTTCTCTCTACCCCTAGGTTCTGGCAACTGCCATTCTCCTATTTCTATGAGTTGACTATTTCCTATTTCTTATATAAGTGGTATCATGTAGTCCAAAATGTGTAGGGAACTCAATAGCAAGTCCCCCAAGTAATGTGATTTTTAAAAGGCAAAATACTTGAATAGACATTTCTATAAAGATATACAAATGGCATAGGTAAATGGAAAGGACTCACTCAACATCACTAATCATCAGGGAAATACAAATCCCGTAATAACCTATCACTTTACACCAAATAGGTTAGTTGTCCTCAAGTACTTTTTTTAAATTAAAAAAAGAAAACAATTGTTGATGAGGATGTGGAGAAAAGGGAGCTTTGTACGCTGTTGGCTGGAATGTATATTCATGGCCAGTACGGAAAACAGTATGTAGATTCCTTAGGAAATAAAAAAATAAAACTACTATATGATTCAGCAATCCCATCTCTGGGTACATACCCAAAGGAATGAAATCAGGATATCAGAGATATCTGTACCCTCATGTTCATTGCAACAATATTCACAACAGCCAAGACACAGAAGCCTCATAAATGTCCATCAATGGATAAATGGATAAAGAAAATTTGGTATGTGTACACAATAAAATGTTATTCAGTCTTAAAAAAAACAGAAAGAAATTCTGCCATTTGCAGCAACATGGATGAAACTGTAGGCTATTATACTGAGAAAAATCTGACTTTCTGCTCATTAGAATATAGTATTAAATTTAGTGTTAAAAGATGGCATTGGTATTGTAATAGCAGTTCACCTGAGAATAGCCGTAGTCGTAGCAATAGTAGTAATTGACAAAGGAGAGAGAGAAGAAGAGCTAGAACTATTAAATATTTGCTATATGCTAAGGACTTTGATTGGATTACTTACTTTAATCCTCAGAACACCCACATGCAGTGGACAGTGCTACTTTTCACACTTTAATAGGTGAGAAACCTTAAGCAGAGTTAGATTAGTTGTCCAGGTAATACACTAATAAATTATATAGTTCAGATTCTAATTGCCAGAATCTAATTTCACAATCCCTGTTACCACCTGACTGATAACTTATTATGGTTCATAATATTACAATTAAAAAATGTATTAGATGTAACATAGTAATTCTCCTCTGATCTAGAATGAGAGAAAACATGAAATGGATAGGAAGGATTCAATGAACAAGAACAGAATGAAAATAACACATGCAGTATAATCAATTATATTCAAAATTTTGCAAAGTGTATAAAAGTGTATACATTGTAACTGATGAAACTTTGGAAAATACAAAAAGCAAAATCAAATGATGATGACAATGATGATGATTCCACAACACAGGGAAAAGTTACAATGTACAACTTTAACATTTTCATTAGATAATAAACAACATCTGTATGAGCTTTTACAGATAAGGAAACTGATGGGGAAAATATTCAATGATTACTCCATATCAGTCTTCGATTTAAATGAAGAATAAAATCAAATAATATTATGAAAGGATTATTACTTCTATGCTTAGAGCAGGTACACACAAAATATAGGTGGGAAATCCTTTGTCAAGCTTTAAGGAGTAACTTTAATAACTGAATAGATTATTTTGTTCCTTTTCTTTGGACAACAACAAAACCATTAAAAATTTCATCTTTAACTTTCAAGCTGTTACAATTGGGAGGATTCTGTGATTTGTCCTGCTGTGTGTAAAAACTGGTTTTCCTACTGAAATTTACCATTAGTGTATTATCATGTGAAAAAATAGCTAAAGAGAAGTAACTATAGTATCTTTTGAACTGCCAGATCAAATCCTATATAATGAGGGTGTTAATCAGCTTGGAATAATTTGAATAAAACATGTATTAGAGGATTGTTAATGAACAAGAAGAATATGAGGTTTTATTCCATTTATATTTTAGTTTCAGTTCATGACCACGTAACAGTAAGTGAAATATGGCAATAGAGAAATGAAGGGCTCTATTTTTAAGAAGAAAAACTGAAAGATAACATGACACCTTAAGAGAAAAGGTTTGCAGAGAAGCAGTTTAATCTTAACCTCAATTACACACTAATTTATGTTCAGAACATAATCTTTCCAGGGTTTAGAAACATTCCCACATGGGCTGTTTTTAATGACAGTGCATCTTCAACAATGGAGTTAAAATAGTTGTAAATCAGAATTTAAAAATAGAATTATTTATAATTGTTAAAGAAAAATAGATACCTTAAAGATGAAAATCTGAAAAAAAAACTTTTTTAGGCATCTAATTTATGAAATAACTTATTTTTGATAATTTTAGAATGTTGAGACCTTGGATTATTCAGGAAAACAATATAAAAACTAGGATGGAAACAGCATGTTAAGAAAATATGGCATACCAAATACATCATCATCCTTTCTCCATACACGTCATTTCATTTTACTTTCAATTATTAATTACATTAGCAATTTTTTCTATATCAAAGTATGATTTATTTTAATGCTTTTATAATAAAATAATTTATCCACAGGAGTCATGTAAATAGCAGCTAGTTGGGTTGGATTGCCAAATTATAGAAAAAGGAAAACATCATTAACTATTAGAGAACCTATTATATGTGTATCATATGTTATCTAACCTAAAAATATACATAAACTCATTGGGAAATATAAAAAAATCACAGTGCAATAAAATCATTATTTTGGGGCGCCTGGGTGGCTCAGTGGGGTTAAGCCGCTGCCTTCGGCTCAGGTCATGATCTCAGGGTCCTGGGATCGAGTCCCACATTGGGCTCTCTGCTCAGCAAGAAGCCTGCTTCCCTCTCTCTCTCTCTGCCTGCCTCTCCGTCTACTTGTGATCTCTCTCTGTTAAATAAATAAATAAAATCTTTTAAAAAAAATCATTATTTTGTATTGTAAAACATTATCCCTTTTTATATTATGTTACTTCCTAGTAAATTATATAATTTGGAGTTTTAGGCAAGTTTATTTAATATTTTAAACTCAGTTTTATAACCTTGATCAAATCCTCTATACCATATTCCTAAAATAAATTTTTAACTTAATCTAGAAACATTCTAAATTGATTACTTAGACTCTTATAAATAATAGATCATTGAAGAAAATATGAGGAAAAGGGAAACAATTTTGAAGGAGAAAAAAGAGAAAGGTAAAACATGAAAAATAATTGTAAAACTTGCCTTATACTAGGTTAACAACTACCCCAATTTTTCTGTTGAAGATTAAAGTTACTAAATACAAAACTATCAAAGAACATCCTTTGCACACTAATCACTTGTAAACTTCATCTCCATTATGTTCACCATTCTCTTTTCCTTAGAAGTTTTTAACTTGGAAAATCTAGATTTCACTACTTATTATCACAGTCATACAGCAGTATTTACAACAGTAATGACAACAATGTACAACTAGCATATTATAACAATATCGCTATTGTGTATTGTGTTTCTCTTGATGCAAAAGGTTTTTTGTGGGTTTGTTTTTTTGTTTTGTTTTGTTTTGTTTTGTTTTTGAGTAATAGTAATCATCAACTTGAGATGAGGAACCCTGTTTAAACTTCTCTATGAAAAAAATTCCAAACAGTAATTTCCTAAGATGATGATGGAAAGCAAAAATATTTGCAGAATGGCAGCAATGACTTTTCTAATATATTTGACAGAATAACAGTAACAATATAGCATTTAAAAATAAAAAAGGATATTAGGAGGAAACACTGTCTCAATAAATTTAAAGTCTTTGCTTTCTGGAAAGTAATCTACCTTTCTTTCTCTTCTTTAGGATCAGTATTTTAGGTTCTTTTCCAGCTTGTCTGCCTCACTTTTTTCTATGCCAAATTTCTAATTGTATGGGTCAGTACTCTGTCAATCTCTCTTATTTAAAAAACATTATGAAATTTTAACTCTTGACCTCCTTAATGGGAGCACTGTCAGTTCAAATTGTGGGTCCTTTGGCACTCAACAGTTTCCATCAGATACCGAGTTTAAAACTACTCTGCCACATTTCAAAACGTAAGTGCCAAAGAAAATACTGAACGAATCCAGTGAAGGATGTGGAGTTTAGATCAATTCTTTACTACAAGAACAAAAGCCCAAGTCTCTATTGCTGTATAGTGATGAGTTTTGCTCTTGGAAAAACCCAAAGTTTAGTTATAACTATTATATATTGCCTTTTTATTGATGCATTTTTTAGATTGATAATCATCATCAAATTAGGATGAGGAATCCTGCTTGAACTCCTCTATGAAAAAAATTCTGGGAAATTATTTCCTAAGATGAAAGAAGGAAAACAAAAATATTTGCAGGGTCTGATTTGCATTATGCCCACGGTTAGCAGGATTGACTTTTCCTAGTATGTTTATCATAATAATAGGAAAAAAATACAGCATTAGAAAATAATTTTAGGAAGGAAAGCTCACTAATTTTTGCCAATATTTTATTCATCTTATCTCATACATATTTGAGTCACACTTTCTATTTTTATTAATCATTTCTTTGTGCGTATATGATTTTTAAAAAGTTGAAATAAATGTAATTATAAAGGAATTTAATTCAGATTTTGTATTGGATTAAATAAGGAGGACTCCCCCCCCCCTTTTTTTTTTCTTTTAGTGGTAGTACTTTTAGACAGGAGAAAAGTCCTTCAGAGAAAACTAATTTAAAAATTCAGAGAAAAATCTAGCAAGTAGTATTTTCTGATATGTAATACTCTTCTTTAGAGGGTCTCTAAAAAAATTACCCTGAGCTATTTTTATTCACTTGGTAGGCAGGTCTATTATCTCCATTTATAGATAAATAAATAGAGATTAAACAAAAAAATTTAAGTTACTTGTCTGAGGTCACGTATCTGGTAAAGAATGGCACAGTCTCCTCGGCTGCCTGACTCTGGTGACAATGCTTTCATCCACTGCATCTGTGTTGCTTCTTTGTATAGTTGCCAGATCCAAGCATTTTATCAATTCCGAAGAGTTGTTCAAAGCTCTCTGTCAAGAATGATCATATAGACAAATTGTGTGTGTGTGTGTGTGTGTGTGTGTGTGTGTGTGTGTGTGTGTGTTTGAAACAAGCTGTGGCCAGTTTTATTAAAGAAAAATTCTACGTGATTTACTTTTCACCAGTCTGTTCCAGCATGCTTCTTCTGATATCAGAATCACCTGGATCAATGATAGCCAGCGTGCACACTCTGTAGTATTTCCCACAGGCTGTACCCAATTCAATATTATTGCCACTGTAGTGATGGACACCAGTTTTGGCCAACATAGTGTAGTATTCTATTTCAGATTTCCTCAAGGCCGAGCAGTTGTTAGAGAGGATGACCAGCTTCGCTTTGCCATGTCTGATCATTTTCAGAGTCTGCTTGTACCCTAGAACACACTTTACACTTTTCAAAGCAAGCTCGAGCCTACAGTTGATCGACTCCAGCGAGTTTTTCGTCTTCTTTGCGGCCACCATCTTCCTGCCTTAGGTACGGGACAGCCCCAACCAAGAGCAGCCGCCAAAATGGACAGGAGAGAGAAAGGAAAGAGCTTATAGACAAATTTTTTAAAACATGTATGCATGTATTTTTTTGATAACATCCAAATACTTCAATATAATATCAGAATATTACTGTCCTTTAGACAAGGGTAAATAATGATTCAATTACAAAAAATATAAATAATGGAAAACAGAATAAAGAAGGAATGCTTTATAAGGATAAATATTCTAGAATTAGAGAACAGGGTATGATGGGACACACAGTAACAAAAGAAGAAACCAGAGTGAGAAGAAAATTTTCCTTAATATCTCATTGTCTAAATAACAAGTGTACAAAATTTGACCTCTCTCAAGATATATCCTGATACTTTAAGTGTACTTTGAAGAAAAAGTAATGTGACTAGAGCATATAAGAAGAAAAAAAAAAGGTTTTCATAGTGGAGTAGGGTGGGAGCTTGACATTAGTTCCAAGCAATAAAAAGTATTATTGAGTAAATAGAATTTAAAGGAATAAATACTTTGAGTATTTTAACCAAATATACTATTATCCCTGTGTAAAATCAAAAACAATAAAATATCAGATAAATAAAGATGGAGGAAATAAGACACCCATAAAATCTCCTGGAAAATTATTCAAAATTTGATTTACCCAGAATTTTTCTAAACCCATTAAAAAATGAAAAAAATAAAAAGCAAGAGAAAGAACATATCAATAAAGCTATGAAAACTTATATTTAATGATAAGTAATCGTTACTACCATCATGATAATGAAAGCACATGTAAGATTCATCAGTCATAAAAAGGAAATGAAAATAAGCTGCAATTAGTAATGACATGTATCTTAATTATATATTATAGTCACAACTATTGAATGAGTGATGGGGTAGAAAAAGGAATGAAATGCATCATCTTATTGCTTTGGTATTATTAGCATGAAAAGTTTACACATATGTATATGTGTCTGTGTTTAAGTGAAAATAGTATATGTATGTTAAATATATTCAGAAAAAAGTGCAAATTTTGAAATATAGAAAAAGCCAACGGGGGAAAAAAGATAAAACAAATTTGGCATGAAAACATGAAAAATACCCAAAGGGTGAGAGAAATAAGGTCCAACCTATAATTTATCAAAATTAATATCAATGAGTTAAACCAACACACTAAAACAAAGATTTGGGGATTACATTAAAACTCAAATTCAAATATGTGTCATTAACAGTCAAGTAAATAAAAACATAAAACTTCAGAGTGGCAATACTAATAAAAGGCAGGAATTACAGGAGAATTAAAGAAGATAGAATTACCTCAAGGTAAAATAAAATAAATTTATTATAAAGGCAAAAGAATCATGACTAATTGTTAAATAAGGTAGCATTACCCATATGAAAATAATCTGAGATTTACAAAGAAAAACAAAACATGACAGCATCTCTGTTCATTGTTTAATGTGTTTAATAAAAACTCTTAGTTCTAATAGAATTGAGTGAAGTTTTAAAGTTTTCATCCAAATATAGACATTTAATTAATATGAATAGTACAGCACGTAGTGTGGTATAAAAATAGAGTTAGAATATAGATCTAATTATTAACATTATAGATCCCCAACAGTTTCCCCTAAGAATGATGATACAGTCTTCCAAGACAAATGTTTTTTAGTTTTACTGCTAAATCAAACATTAAATTTATAATTATTTTATGCATGTCATGGGTTCAATCTCAAAGTTTAAAAGTAGATGAGTATTTTCAATTTCCTTACTATTTATAGTCCTCAGTGAAATCCACACTTTTGAACATCAGAGAAGTTAAATGAAAGACAAATCAGCTAATTGGCATAGGAATCTCTTTTTCAATTTCAATGATATGAGAATGCTTTATAGTCTCCCTAGAATGGTGAAAAGTGATGTGTTCATTCTATGATTAATACATGTAAAAGACCTCAACCTGCCTCACAAGAAGAAAATATATAAATAGCTTTCCTCTGCAAGATATTTTAGGCACAATTTTTATGTTAAAACTAATTGAAAGAATAATATATTAAATATATTAAATATGCAAATTAAACATCTTTTTTTAGATTAAGATAAATTTATCCTCAACATCTGCCTAACATATTTATTCAGCTGGTTTTTGTTCAGAAGTGGTATTTTTTTTTTAAGATTTTATTTATTTGACAGAGAGGGACAAAGTGAGAGAGAGAACACAAGCAGAGGGAATGGGAGAGGGAGAAGCAGGCTTCCCTTCAAGCAGGGAGCCCGATGCGGGGCTTGATCCCAGAACTCCAAGATCATGACCTAGCCGAAGGCAGATGCTTAACGAGCACCCACACACCCCCGGAAGTGGTATTTCCTTATGATGATCAATTTTATATAGGAAGCCACTCTCAAAAACAATTTATTATGTCACTATTAGTATCTTCCTGACTGCATCTCCTAAAACATACATAATTCAGAAAAGCCATCATCTTATAATATCTTATTATATTTTTCCCTTTTTTTTTTTTCTTTTAGGAGACTATCCCTATACCCTCTTCAACTGCAGCCCTTTATGTAAGAAATATGTAGGGTTTTTTGTTTTGTTTTGTTTTGTTTTTCTGTTTTTAGGATAACATAATATATTCAAGTATTCCAATTAGCACATCTTCCTCCACCCTCACTGTGATTTGTTATCTGTGGTCTTTGAATTTTACAGTCAGTTACAACAGAATGTCTACAAAGGTTTTCTATAAGGTCATCTAAGTGTCCAGACATCAAACAATATAAATTTCACTCAGAGTGACTATATCTAATGAAAGTGAAATTTATTATCTGTTTAACTTCATTTTGCTATATAGTTACTAGAAACAAATTTCCTTACACATGAACTTGCTTTAACAGTTGATAAAAAGAAAAATCAAGTCCCCTAAGATACTGTAGCTTCAAATCATACTGTTTTATTGCTATTAATCTGTTACTGTTTTATACTGTTTTTATGCTGTTTTATACTATTTTATTGCTACTATTGCTAATAAATCTGTTTTTAACAAAATAGTATAGGAAATTTAACAAAAAATCCCATTTTTCAGGCACCTAAAAAAGATGCAAAAGAATGAGTAATAGTTCAGGACTTGGATAAATAAATATGTATATAATTATAAATTTATACCAACAATTATAACCTTCTAATCTCATCTCATCAATTAAACTACATATATTTTCTAAAAAAAATGTTTTCTTTTGTGGATGGGTAACACATAAACTTAGTTGTTAATACATGAAGTACTTTTTCATTACTTATGCAGAAAAAAAAAGCAAAAATTATCAGTCAATAGTCATATGTTCATGCACACATATTTTCATGATGTTCACATATCATGTAACCTTTGTGGCAAGAAAGTTAAGTATCATATTATACTAAGAGCTTCAGTTGAGGACTCATAACTCACATTGCAGTCCATTAGTCTCAGATAAAGCTTACAATAGCAGACATGATTACTTAAACAGTTCAGGAATATATGATGAAGGCATTATTCAGTCATCTACTATAAGTAATCATAAAAGATATATCACAATTTATTACAGTTAGATCAGCCAATGGGTCCTGAAGCACAAGCAAAATTATTTCCCTTTATTGTATATCCAACTCATAAGTAGGTTCTCATGAAAACAACAGTCACTGAGATTAAAACAGACCAAGGGAAAAAAATAATATGTATCTGCTGCTTTTCATGTACACTATAATTTAAGGTCAGCAAAAACCAGAGTTTGACTTTCTCTTTTCCCCTATGAAGAAGTAAGATGCCAAAACATCTTAGAACTTGGCTTTGATTCACCTGCAGGTGCGAAGAGTTGAATGTGAGTAGTCATGGTGATTGAATAAATAAAAAAGTAATGTGAAAAAAAGTATACCTTTGAGATTTGAAATTTTACCTCAGCCAAAATGTACTGTAATATTTTATAGACAGATTTTTTTAAAAATCAGAATTAAGGATACAAAATCTTACATCTGAATTCATTTGATTTTACAAAGTAATAGCTCGTATTTTTTGGTAAATAGTCATGCAAAACCTTTTATTTCTTAAAGCCGTGAGCTTTTTTACGTGCTTTAAAATTGCATTTTCTGGAAAGCACTAAAATCTATAAGCTACATTCATTTTCTAAGTAATGACTAAGAAATGATTATAGATATTCAAATATTTTCTCCAGAATGAGGTTACGTGATTAAAAATGAAATGACTGATTTAATAGGAAATTATTTTTACAACCATTTAATCAAGTCAGTTTTATAGGAATCTCTGTATATTACCAAATATAAACACATCTAAACTTAAACCATTCTTTGAGTGCTGTTTCAAGTATAGTCATCCTTTGATTGCCAGAAAATACAGTATCTAGAATACAGATTTTCCTAAACAGTTTATGTTAAAATATGACTTTTCTTTGCTATCTAACTTGCTTCTAATGTCTCACCATCACCAGGAAATGTCTCATTGGATGCTAACTTATTTTATTATTGTTTAAAATTCATGATTTAAATCACAAATTTGTGACTCATAAATAGTTAAGAGAATCCTATCTTAAACTGAACAATGCTTTCAAACACAGAAAAGAGTTGTATGTAAGCGTAACTTTGTCATAGAGGTGACATTAGCTTTAGAGTTACCCTTTCTATTCAAAAACAGTAAAAAAAAGTTTATATAGAAGAATATTATAGACAATAATGATAGTGTCCCATAATTATTATTCTTAATTCTTTTGATGTTTTTACTTAAGCTCAAGTCCTTAATGCTGATGTCTAGCATCCTTCTTCTTGATAAATCTTCTGTAGGAAAGCTTTTGATTGCTAGGTCATCATGCTGAAACCTTCTGACTTGTCATTATTATTTTTTTAAGATTTTATTTATTTATTTGACAGAGAGAGATCACAAGTAGGCAGAGAGGCAGGCAGAGAGAGAGAAAGAGAAGGAAGCAGGCTCCCTGCCGAGCAGAGAGCCCAATGGGGGACTCAATCCCAGGACCCTGAGATCATGACCTGAGCCAAAGGCAGAGGCTTAACCCACTGAGCCACCCAGGAGCCCCAACTTAGTATGTTTGCCCTGGTCTGTGGAGTAAGAACCTACAAGATCTAGTAGGCATTCCAAGGCCAATATCTATCTGAAATAAAATGTAAACCTGCTCTCTATTTCTCAATTAAATATATATATATATAATATATATATATATATATTCGAGAGAGAGAGAGGCAGAGGGAGAAGAGAATCTTAAACAGACTCCATGCTGATCTTGGAGCTGGGCATCAACAGTCTCACAGCCTGAGTCCAGGAGTCTGATGCTTAACTGACTGTGCCACCCAGGCATTCCACTATTTCTCAATCTTTGACATTCAAAGCCTGTCACACAACTGAAAGCATCAAAACTTCACAGTCCATGTTTATTACAGTGTCTTCAAATTTTAAAGCCCTGTGTTTTGGACACTAAGCCTTATTATTATTATTATTATTATTATTAATTATTGCATGTATTTTGTTTCCCACGTTCTACCCTCTACCTCCCCTTCAAAGTCTTGATTCAGTCCCCAAAATATTGACACTTTTGGGGGGTCCACTCCTTTTTTCACTGACCAAGTTTTAAACCAATTGAGAATGACACTAACAACATTGTGCAGGAGGTTTTTTTAAAAGTATGTCCTGATCTTGGCGAGGTCCCCAAAGTTCATTTCTGCTTTTGTTTCCTTTGCCTTTGGAGCCATGTCTTGAAAGAAGTTGCTGTGGCTGATGTTGAAGAGGTTACTGCCTATGTTCTCCTCTAAGATTTTGATAGATTCCTGCTTCACGTTGAGGTCTTTTATCCATTTAGAGTTTATCTTTGTTTATGGTGTAAGAAAATGGTTGAATTTCATTCTTCTATACAGAGCTGTCCAATTTTCCCAGCATCGTTTATTGAAGAGACTGTCTTTTTTCCACTGGATATTTTTTCATGCTTTGTCAAAGATTATTTGACCATAGAGTTGAGGGTCCATATCTGAGCTCTCTGTTCCACCGGTCTGTGTGTGTGTGTTTGTGTCAGTACCATGCTGTCTTGGTGATCACAACTTTTTAGGAAAGCTTGAAATCAGGCAACATGATGCCCCCAGTTTTGTTTTCCTTTTTCAACATTTCCTTGGCAATTTGAGGTCTTTTCTGGTTCCATATAAATTTTAGGATTGCTTGTTCCAGCACTTTGAAAAATACCAGTAGAATTTTGATCAGGATGTCATTGAAAGTATATATTCCTCTAGGCAGTATAGACATTTTAACAATGTTTATTCCTCTGATCCATAAGCATGGAATGCTTTTCCATCTTTTTGTGTCTTCTTCAATTTCTTTCATGAGTATTCTATAGTTCCTTGAGTACAGAGCCTTTACTTCTTTGGTTAGGTTCATTCCCAGGTATCTTGTCGTTATTGGTGCTGTAGTAGAAGCTTCTTCACAGCAAAACAAACAGTCAACAAAACAGAGTCAACCCATGGAATGGAAGAAGATATTCGCAAATGACACTACAGACAAAGGGCTGATATCCAAGATCTATAAAGAACTCTCAAACTCAACACACACAAAACAGATAATCATGTCAAAAAATGAGCAGAAGACATGAACAGACACTTCTCCAAAGAAGACATACAAATGGCTAGCAGACACATGAAAAAAATAATCATCATCATTAGCCATCAGGGAGATTCAAATCAAAACCACATTGAGATACCACCTTACATGAGTTAGAATGGCCAAAATCAACAAAATAGTAAACAACAAGTGTTGGAGAAGATGTGGAGAAAGGGGAACCTTCTTACATTGTTGGTGGGAATGCAAGCTGGTACAGCCACTTTGGAAAACAGTGTGGAGATTCCTTAAGAAATTATAAATAGAGCTACCCTATGACCCTGCAATTGCACTACTGGGTATTTACCCCAAAGATACAGATGTAATGAAAAGAAGGGTCATATGTGCCCCAATGTTCATAGCAGCAATGGTCACAGTCACCAAACTGTGGAAAGAACCAAGATGCCCTTCAAAAGATGAATGGATAAATCAGAGAATGAGACAAACCACGAGAAACTGTGGACTCTAAGAAACAGAGGATTTGGGGTGGGGGTTGGGTGAGCCTGGTGGTGCGTAATATGGAGGGCATGTATTGCATCGAGTACTGAGTGTGGTGCATAAACAATGAATCTTGGAACATTGAAAAAAATAAAGTAAAATTACAAAAAATTAAAAATAAATGTTTAAAAAAGTATGTCCTATACATTTTAAAACAATGTTTCTTTTTAGTAATATAAATTAAACCATGGTCATTAGTGACATGGCATTCAGTGTAATAAAATGGGAATGGAATGAATATTGATGCTAAGAGAAAATACCAACAAGAGGAGAAATAGAATATAGGACCTCATGTTTAACAGAGGTGAAGAGAAATAAGAGTTCATTCTAATTTTCAGTAGGATAGATGTGGTCAATTCAGTTGAAAACATATTATTTTGAGAGCTTTCTATATCCTGGTCACTGATTCATACACTAAGTTCATCAGTGTTTATCCATAATCTACTGTCAAAGTACTGCAACAGATACATTGTAGAAAAATTAAAAGACACATTTTTTTGTCTTGAAGTTTCTTTTAGTCTACTAAAAAAAAGAGAGAGAGAATTAAGGGATTATTGCAAACAATAATTACTGCTATATTAGAAAGTGACTATGGTCCTTAGTGTAGATTAAAGGATAAAAAGCCATTTTGGATGAGATTTTGCCAAAGATTAGTCTTTTTTTTCCCCCAGTGTTACAAAATTTATTGTTTATGCACTACCCCCAGTGCTCCATTCAATACCTGCCCTCCATAATACCCACCACCAGGCTCACCCAACTCCCCATCTCCCTCCCCTCCAAAACCCTCAGTTTGTTTCTCAGAGTCCACAGTCTCTTGTGGTTTGTCTCTCCCTCCAATTTCCCCCAACTCACTCCTCCTCTAGATCTCCCAATGTCCTCCGTGTTATTCCTTATTCTCTACAAGTGAAACTGTGTAATTGACTCTCTCTACTTGATTTATTTCACTTCTAGTCCCCTCCATGTTGATATAGTCTTAAAGAGAGAGTTCCCCCATGTGAAAGAAAAAGAGCTGATTCCTTTTTGCTACTTATTTTCCATATAGTCTACAATAAGAGCTTATTCTGTCAGTTTGCTTCCTCATTCCCCCCAGCACCATGTTCTTTTGTTATGAACACATTGAAAGTTTGTTTTTGTGTTGTTACTGTTATTTGTTTATTTGTATATTTTGTTGCTAAGAGTTACTTAAATGTCAGGGTTGGTAAATGGAACCATTTTTTACTGATTGGAAAGTATTAATAGTCTCTTCAACATTAGAGAAATCATTTGTTTAAAAAATAAATTAAAAACACTTTTCCACTCTATATAGCTTCCAGAATACCTTCATTCAATACAGACTGGGGCTTGTTCGCTTTAAACCCTCCTCTTAATCCAACACTATTTTTTTCAGGTTGTTGTAGGCAGAAAACCTGGAGGACAGCTCCAGTTAATGTCCAGTGTAGTTGGGGGGATGGAGCTAAACTTCATGTAAGCCACAGAATTATAGACTATTGGTATACATTTAGTGTCTTCCTTTTAACTATTTTTTAAATATATCCACTTAATTAAATTTTTCATATTCATTATAGATTATGTCAAAATATTTGTATTTTTATTCCTTTAGTATTTGTGTATATAATTCATCCTTTTTACTATGATTATTGTTATTATTTTTCTTATGCTCTTTTTATTAGCTAAACTTTATATTTAATAGCAGTGTTTATGAGACTATAAATTATGAGTATCTAATTTTAGTATATCTATACTTCCTAGTTTTTCTAATTGGTATAAATAATTTTTACCCCATTGCATTCTTATTGTATTTTTCCCACAGTTTACCAGTCTATCTATTTTAAAAGACATTGAAGAAAATGTAAGCTTTAGCAAATTGTCATAGATATATTTATGCTTTAATTAAGGAAGGGTTTTTATATCCCTAAATGGTTATTCATGAATTAGCCTTTTCAGCTTCAAGCTGTGTAACATCCACCCTTAAAAGTAGAGGACCACATTGGGGAGGTGAACCATGAGAGACTATGGACTCTGAAAAACGATCTGAGAATTTTGAAGGGGTGGGGGGTGGGAGGTTGGGGGCACCAGGTGGTGGGTATTGTAGAGGGCACGGATTGCATGGAGCACTGGGTGTGGTGCAAAAATAATGAATACTGTTATGCTGAAAAAAAATAAAAAATTAAAAAAAAAAAAAAAAAGTAGAGGACCACAAACTCAAAGATCCCTGTCTTGCTGAATTCAATTAGAAATCAATTATTTCAGGCACCTGGGTGGCTCAGTTGGTTAAGTGACTGCCTTCAGCTTAGGTCATGATCCTGGAGTCCCAGGATTAAGTCCTGCATCCAGCGCCCTGCTCAACAGGGAGTCTGCTTCTCCCTCTGACTCTCTCCCCTCTCATGCTCTCTCATTTTCTCTCTCTCATGTAAATAAAATCTTAAAAAAAAAAAAGAAATCAATTATTTCACAGGCAAAAATGTTTCTCTGTATATCAAATATACTTCAGCAACACTCAGATAAATAGCCAGGATGTTACCTCCTAGAAACTCAAACTCATATACCCCTATATGAGGAGACCAATGGGAATGAGTCAAGGAGCAGAGAGGCACAAGCAGACTCTATGCTGAGTGTGAAGCCCCACATAGGGCTCATCCCAGGACTGTGAAATCACAACCTGAGCTGAAACCAAGAGTCAGACGCTCAGCTAACTAAGCCACCCAGGTGCCCCAGATGTTCAACCTTAATTTAAAGCAAAAATGCTAGAAATAAAAACCAAAGACTCCTAAAATGTCTATAAAAACACTGTGGAAGTTACAGTAGAGTATCTGTTACCAAACTCAGAATTCTTATCATACCCTGAATTCAATCTATTTTCATTATAGTTGTCATTTCTTCACAATTATCAAGAGAAATTTTTTCACCTTTTGTTCTTGATAGTAAGAGCTTAAAGGAAGCACTTAGATCAACATTTATTCTCATATCATTTTTAAATTTTTATTCGCAAGTGGTGTATAAAATACTTTATTTCTAAACAAGAAGCTAGGGGTGCCTGGGTGGCTCCGTCAGTGAAGCATTAAGCATCTGCCTTCCCAGAGTCCTGGGATCAAGCCCCATGTTGGACTCCTTCTTCAGCAGGGATCCTGCTTCTCCCTATCTCTCTGCTGCTCCTCCTGCTTGTGCTCTCTCTGTCAATTAAATTAAAAAAAAAAAAAACAACTTTAAAAAATAAACAAGAAGCTACCATCATATTTAACACACAAACAGGACTATCATTAATAAGCCCAACCAAATTGAAGAATTAAGATTTTCTTAAAAAAAAAGAAAACCTAGCTTTGCGCAGTGGTAGTATGGTAGCCAATGAGGTTTATCCGAGGCGCGATTATTGCTAAAAAAGGAAACCTATGTCATTTCTCAGCTATACATGTCTGTTAAAAGGAAATCATTTCCTTTTGACAACGAATTTGAGTAGATATTAAAAGCTTAGAGGGAAATTATTGCAAAGATTCCCTGACTTAACAGAGGAGTAAGATGTTGTAGGATTCAGAAGTACTATCAAAGACTCAATTTATTATGGTAAAAAGACTTACTTGTTGAGGTTTTTTTTGTTTGTTTTGTTTTGTTTTGTTTTGTTTTCTTCCTAGCAAACTAGTAGAAGCACATAACCAGGATTTATACTTCTACACAGTTGTTTTTGATCCAGGATTATGTAAGAAAAAAGAGAGTGGGATGTGGTACTTAACCAAAAGAGAACAAACAGTTGATGGGGTCTGGACTTTAAGAAAGGTAAGTTTTGACAGAAAACAGTACTGATTAGGGAGAAAATAAGAGTTGATAGAGCAAATGGTTGGAGGAATACAGAAAGAGTAGAAAGTAGTAAAAATCAGTGGAATAAGCTTCGAATCAGGGTTTTATTAAAGGAAAAGCCATTTTTCTGGAAGCAGCCTCAGGGTTAGGAGAGAGATAATAAGTAAGCTGTAGGAAATGGATATTCTCAAAGGAGAATATATTGGCAGCTAAGGACAGGAGGTAGAGAATTTATCAATCATAGAATGACTGGAGTTTCAAAGGACACAATGGGAAAATTTGAAAGAAGAAGGTGTCAATTTTAGTCACTAGAGAGGAAGCTTATAGCATTCTGTGTCTGTAGATAATCAATCAAGGTATAGGTAATCTTATCAGTTTAGGCATGGAATAAGAAGAATGGAATAACTCTCATGGCAGACATCATTGACTGATGAGTGGCTATATATTAAATCACATTGGTCCCCAGTGTCACACTGAAAGCTCAAAACTAAGTAAATGCCTTCTCAGTTGGTCTAAAGGCTATGGTGCGGTCAGGATAAGTTATCACACCAGGTGGCTGAGAGCAAATAATATGTTCATTTGGCACTTCTTCCTTTCCCATAAAGCCCTGATGCACAGCAATGGGCAGAGAAGCCTGGGCTGGTACAGCGAGATTTGCAACTTCTGTCAAATCATATCATCTCTTGCATGTGGCTTCTCTGCTTTGCACTGCTCGAGGGCATGTTCCTTGAAATGAAATTTCTAGGGACCAAATGTCTCCTTGCAAATGTATTAGGATGGTGATACATATTTGAAGTAGTTCTGCCAGCTATATTCTGTATTTTCAAGAAACCTAGACTTGGAAAAGGTAAAGCCTTATTTCTGTGGTTCTTGTCATATTATAAGGAGGGAAAAAAGGAAAGAAAGTGAGCAGGGACAAAGTTGACCACGTTTATTTGGTGAAGCAACCAAATTTATGTAATAAAAGTTTCTTATTTCTTTCATTTAATTTAATGTTCAATGATACAAATATATTACGTCCTGGTGTTTATATCTTTGTACAGGATGTATGTGGGTTGCTTATATATCTGAACTAAATTTGACATCGTTATGATTTCTGCCTCTTGTAGGTGCCCAATGATTGAAAAAAGTATTTCTGAAAATTTAAACAGCAAAACTAGAGACAACATTATAAAATCACTTGAGATTAAGTGGACAGAGATTATTTCATCATTTGTCAGTATCTTATGGGTAGTTAGATAAGGATAAATTCTAGAGAATTTCTTTTGTAACTATAACCTGGAATTAATGATTCCAAGACACAGTTTTAGGAAAATGTATTAATAGGTACAATGTTTTGATTATGTAATTAACACCTTCTCACTGACTGTTACCAATCCTAAAGTGATTCTTTCAGATTATCTGGGAATTGATTTTTTAAATCCCATGTTTACCACAACTATTTCCTAAATGTGTTTTGAAGTGATAAGATCCAGAACTTAAAAAGGCTAACCTAAATGTATATAGTTCTTATTCTTCCAGTAATATTTAGCTGTGTATATAACTTTAAGTGATTATCCTTTTTCCACTAGACTATATTATTAATAGACTCACCTGGATTTATATCTCCTCTGGCTAAAGTCAGACTAAAGTGAGGCTAAAGTGAGACTCACAGAATTTACTAATTTGAAGAATCTGTCAAGAAGCCATAAAGAATGGAGAGATAAGGGAGAAAACACACACACAAAAAAACACAAACACACACCATACCTCCTTTTCTGACTATATTTTTCCCTTCATTTCACCTTTCCAATGAAACATAAAATCTGCTTTCTTATTCCTGCAATTCCAATACTTAGAATCTCTCTGCTACTACAGGTTACCAATATGATTACTTCTAGGGCACTGTTTTTGATACTAAGATAGTGGATCATGATCCATTAGTGGGGTTGTAGAATTAATTTAGGGTTAAAAATTAAGTAGTACAGAATTGAAAATCTAAGTATATCCAATGCAGTAAGAATAGTATTATTTCATGAGCCTTTAGTTTCAGTAATGATCGTGAATGTCTGTTCATGTATACATATGCATGTGTCCCTGCATGTATCCTGCTTTGCAATGTATGCTGTACTTATAACTTAGGTTCATGTTCAAAAACATTTGAAAATAATGTCTTAGAAAGCAGATATTCATCCTTAAATATTTGCTTTTTACAAACCCATGACTATGAAACTTTGGGTGCTACCACTTACCACTATAGGAAATAACCCATTATAATATTTTGCCCCATATTATATCCTATAATGTCATGTTGCCTCTATTTATATGCCTGCATTTCTTTGATGAGGTATATTACTTTGATAGAACATATTGATTTGTTAATTCATCTTCATAACTAACAATTTTAACTGACTGGCATATAATAGACACATGCATGTCTTTTGAACAATTGTATAAACTGGTGTATAATTAATTAAAACATGTTCTATTTGAATGAATTAGTACTTATTTAAGGAGATGCAATTTATAGCTTAAAGCCAAATATTTTATAGTTATAATCTAAGTTTTATTTACCATTGGACATAGAAAGTACATTTGGTGGTGCTACCTTACCAAATAACATTCTTAAAATGAATAGATGTTATTACTCAATTTAAAAAAATAGGTGGAACAATATTAATTATAATCATCTGGAAACTTTTAGCTCCAATTAATCTACACAATGAAGAATGGGCTCATTTGAAATGTAGATGTAATGTATCTGTGCCACAGTGTCTACAAACAAAATTTAACTACTCTGAAGAAAGCTTTATAATATCATTGCTAATATTTGCTCATGTCAGGGATCTGCTGTGTTTTCTCTAGAGGTCAGATACTAATACTAGCAGAGCTGGTTGCCTAGGTACCACCACACTCATCCAGCCTTCTTAAGCTAACCAGCAATTAGTTCTGTGAACAGAGAAATAATGGCTTTCTTCTGACATTCCTAAAACAACTTTTATTTGAGCTGCTTCATGGGTGTTTTCTTTACATTTATACCACTAAATGATAATTAACATTTTCATTAAATGGCAGATGACATGAACAGACACTTCTCCAAAGAAGATGTACAAATGGCTAACAGATACATGAAAAAATGTTCATCATCATTAGCAATCAGGGAGATTCAAATCAAAACCACATTGAGATACCACCTTACACCAGTCAGAATGGCCAAAATTAACAAGACAGTAAACAACATGTGTTGAAGAGGATGTGGAGAAAGGGGAACCCTCTTACACTGTTGGTGGGAATGCAGGTTGGTGCAGCCACTTTGGAAAACAGTGTGGAGATTCCTTAAGAAATGAAAAATAGAGCTTCATTAAATAAGTATTAAAAATAGCAGATGAAGTCATCTAGAAAATTCTTGCAATGGATTAGATTGACTTACTAGTATTATTGTGATCATCTCTTTCTAACATGCTCCAATCCATAGAATGAAATTACTCTCTAATAATTACTCATGGCATTATTATATGTTATATATGAAAATATTATATGAGATCTACATATTTATAATAAAACATATAGCACCAAAATAATACAATTATTTTTATTGTGAACAAGTGTGTGTATGTGTATTTATATATAATATATATACATATGTAAATATACACAAATCAAGAAATAATTTTCCCTCTTGAGTATACTATTCATATGGAAGACTGTTTTCCAAAGAATAACAAGAGGGAGGGACACTTGGGTGGCTCACGCCTTGTGCCCAGCTGTTGACTTCCCTGAGGTCATGAGCTCCTGGTCTGGGATTCAAGTCCCCAGGCAGGCTCTGTGCTCAGCAGGGAGTCTCCTTGAGATTCTCTCTCTCCTCTTCCTCTCTCTCTCCTCCTTCCCCCATTCAAACTACAGACATGTGCACTCTATTTCTCTCTCTCTCAAATGAATGGATAAATATTTAAAAAAAAATAATAAGAGGAAAAGTGTCCATTGTTTTGTAATTTCTTATATATAACTTATAGCTTATAATTAAAAGAAGAAATGGGGAAAAATCAATGATTTTTTTAAAAAATAACTAAATTTTACAGAAAAAAATGATACCAAATTCATTATTTCATTGCCTATAAAACTCACAAACCTTTGTGTATTTACATATATTATTCATAATGTAATACTGTTGTTCATTTTTAAATTACTAACATTTTATTAACAGTGAAAAACACCCCCCCCTTCCCAGCAACTAAAACAATTTCATAGGCATAACAAAGAAGCCTGTAATCAGGGGGGAAAAAAACTATTTTGATGTAATTTGGTTAGAAAACATATTGACACAATTGAGATTTAGAGTCAAAATTTGCCCAAATAATTGAAAATAATCCTTTAGCAAGTTAAGATAGTATTTTGATGTGAAGTTGAATTATTCTTTTCAGAGCCACTTTGTTCCTTTTGTCTCTTTGTAAAGCTAAACCACAATTTTAATTGCTTTTATCTCTAGCAATAAAAAATAAAAGTTATTTTTGAACTTTAAGAACTAATTAAAATTGGACAAAGTGATACCCATCTTTTACCTTTAGCTTTCAGCATGTATAGAAAACATCAAACCGAACATGTATATAAAAAATTGCTAATCATTGGAAGTTAATGAATAAATACTACGTTAGTAATTTTTAAAAATTTTACTTGGCAACTAACATCATGTTTATGCAAATATCTTATGGTTTTTATTAATTTTAAAATATTCTGGTAAGCTGTTGTGTTATTTTCACTAAATTCAGTGGGAATTTAGCTCATCTGAACTCAAATAATGTCAGTAGCGAAGTCAAACCAGATTACTTTGATATTTCAAATATGACTCAGCAAATTTTTTAGTCTTTCTCTTTTGTCATATCTGTGGCAAATGGTTAATTCTAAAGATCAGTTCTGTCATGTCTGGCCAATTCAACAGATGATGAATGAAATCATAAGAAGTAGTTCAATAAGCATAACCCAGCTTTATTTCTGATTAGAAAGTAATTATTTATAAAGGGAGAAATCTCAATTTCTTACTGACAGTTTTAGTAATAGAAATTTAGTTGCACTGCATATAATTTGTGATTTTCTGATCTTTCCTCCTTGCCAAGGAAGAAACTAACCAAATTAGGGAATTTTTTATTCTTGATAGGTTTGTACAAAGAAATACAGTCATTTCCCAATTCATAAACATTTCTGAATTATCTTTTCCAGAAGATGTCTCCTAAAAATTACGAAATCAAAAAAGATGAAGCATAATTACATAATCACATAATCTCATTATATGAAGCCTATAATGGGAATATAAATAATTAGATATATTCCTGGCTCTTGGAATATGTGATAAAGCCACAGAGGAGTTGATGTATCTCACGTATTTAGAAACCCATTCTTGGAGATATTTTCTGATATTTGCAAAAAGTAAAATAAAATCAAATTGCTTTTGCTAGAGTTGCTAGTAAGAGGTAACTAGTGCATGAATATGACAATCATTAGTGCTTTTTGCAAAGTATTTCCGGTATTCGCCATTATAGAAACAGTTAAGATCCATCCCCCAGAACTCTCCTTCTCCTCTGGTGGTGTGAGGTGGCTGCTGCTTCATTATTAGCTTGATTCCCTGAGTTATCCAGAGAGCAGAAATCCCTCCCCAAGTTGCAATGAGGGGTAGCATGAACAAGAAGGAAATAACATTTTGTAGGTTGGGTTTTTTTTTTTCAATATTATAAATTTGCCTTTCTCAATTGATAGAATGTAAGTAAAACCTGTGAACTTGGACATTTTACTCCATGTCCAAGGCTTTCATTTTCTTCACTATTCCATCCTGTCATAGTGTGTTAGTAATCCTTAGTAGGTCATAACACCAACAGAATAGGTTCTATCCAGCATCTTCAAATACAGAAATTAAAATAGCAGAACTAAATGATAAATTCATCAGAATCTATTTGTCTATCTATATATTGAGATGATCAGTTCATATATATATATATGTATATATATATATATATATACAAGGTAGAATGTAGGTCACAGTCTAAAATATGATATAAGAGGGGCACCTGGGTGGCTCAGTGGGTTAAAGCCTCCGCCTTCAGTGCCGGTCATGATCCCAGAGTCCTGGGATCAAGCCCCACATTGGGCTCTCTGCTCAGTGGGGAGCCTGCTTCCCCCCCCTCTCTGCCTGCTTCTCTGCCTACTTGTGATATCTGCCTGTCAAATAAATAAACAAAATCTTTAAAAAAATATGATATAAGCAATAAGATATTTGAAAAAAGAAAATAAAAACATAATAATATATCATAATTTATGTGTTATAATCGAAGTGCTCAGAGGGAAATTTATAACACTGAATATTTGTATTAGGAAATAAGAAACATCTAATATAGAAACCTATATAATTGATTGATATGAGGAACATTAATAAAATGTCTTTAGCCATCAAGGAAATACAATTTAAAACCACGGTGATATGATTGCATATCCTCTAGAATAGCTAAAATTAAGAACAAAACAAACAAAAATTGTGCCAGTATCAAATGTTAGAAAGAGTAATATTACCCAGCTATTTCACATGGGCAAACCCAGATATTTACCCAACAAAAATTAAAATATATGTCTATACAAAATCTTACACATGAAGTTTTATGCAGCACAATTCATAATACAAGAAAAAATAAAATAATCAGGTGTCCCTCAATAGAATAGCTGAATGGCTCTGGGTATACAGAGGGATACCACTCAGTGATAAAAGAACAAATTAGTGAAACCTAACATCTTGGATGATCTCAAAGATATTATGCTGAAAGGAGTCAGATACAAAAGAGTACATATTGCATGGTAATATTTATATGAAATTCTAAAAATAAGTGAATTAAGTAAAGAAACCAGATGATTATCTCAGATGGGGATGGCGATGATTAGCTGCAAAACACCATGAGGAAAATTTGGGGGATAAGAGAAATGCTCTTTGAAATGGTAGTTAGATGGGTGTACATACATTTCTCAAAACTTTCCCTACTATACACTTAAAATTAGTGGATTTTACTGGATACAGTTATAGCTCATCCAGTTTAGGACAGTTTTGATATTCAACAAAATATAGCTCGATTTTCAGAAAATAGTGTTCATGATAAGATGTTATAAAAATAAGAAATACCGATGTGGCAGAAACTTTTTTTTTAAAATGTGTTTTTTTCTCCATTACCACAAATAGCCAGACTGTTTCTTGTCAACTTGGGTATGGCTATGGGAATAAGTTCTGGCTGTGGACTGCGAAAGCAGTGTTGTTTGCCCATTCCAGGCCTGGTTCATGAAAAAGACCTCTGTATGAGGTCCTCTGTCTTCTTTTGCCAACTAGATGAAAATAATCTAGCAACTTCAGAAGATATGTTTTGAAGATGGCATAGTCTTCCTAAGTCTGAGCATCTGAATGACTATATACATCTTCCCTCATGGTATCAGTTAATATACACAATTAGAAACATCTTGAGCAATTCAAATGAATGAACAAAATAAATTTATATTTTTTACAATATCTATATCAGTCAGCCTAGCTAATAGCATTTGGTATAAAATTCTGCAGAAAAGATTCTGAAATATCTACATTTAATTGCCTAACAGACTTTGATACCTTGGAATAAAAATTAAACTGCTGACTATTTGCTTACAAACACTTAATATAACTTGGCCTTAGCCTCTGAGTTTACTTTCTATCACTAGCTCCCCCTTTGCATATATTTCAACCTCAATGACTTTTTTACCATTATTCAAACATACCAACATGTTTTGTACCCAGGACTTTTGCACACGCTATTTCGTTTATCTGGAAACAATATTCCCCCAGGTAATAGCACTGCTCTTAACATGACCTCACCATTTAATCTATTACTAAAATAAGAACCTTCTCCCATTGTATCATTCTCTGCCCTTTGATCTGGCTTCACTTTTCTTCAGAAAGTTATTACTGCCTTTCACTATATCATACAATGCACTTACTCTTAATCTGTTGATTTCTACTATCTACTACTGATTCTTGTCTTTTGCCAGAATATAAATTGCATGAGAGTATTAATAACAGCTACAGGAATACATACGAATTATTCAGTAAGTCTTTGTGGAAGGAATTAATTAATATATGAATATAATTATTGAGAATTTTGATCTTCTTAGAAATCAATGAGCAGAGCAGCCAAGCAAAGAAAACGAATATGTTAACATGAGTAACTCATCCTTTCATTATAAGGTGCTCACTTTCCAGTTGGTCAAAACATAATTACTGTGCTTATCTTCTTTGATTTCTGTCTGAAAATCAGAAAGAAACATCTAGACAGCTAACATCAAAGAATTAACATTTCCATAAATATGAACAACTAAAGGATTTATTATTTAAATGAACTGTCTGTGTTTAGGTAAAGTGTTAGGATGAAAAAATTGCAGATATGTTTTAAATATTTGAGTATGCTGTTTAATTAAAGTAAAAAAATTATGTACAAAGAAAGGTACACATAAGGACAAATATATTGATTTTCTTTAAAATCTTTTTTGTTTACTTTAGTATGCTTTTAAACTCTTTGGTTGCAGGGATGTATTATTTATAACATTAAATAAATTTAAAATACTGTATACTACCTGATAAAGTTACAGGTGAAGCTTTAGCTACAGGTTAGCTAAAAGTCACAATTATTTATCCAAATATTATTGGATAAAAAATGTATGTTAGTTAAAACATGAGTCCAAAATTAGAAAAATATATCACAGTGGGTTGTATGTAATGATTTCCATGTCTATATCTTTTATTAGTTTTTGTCTTACCCAAAAGTAAATATCGTATTCTTGCCATCATTATATCACTAGTACTAAATAGATTCTTATTTTTATTTATTTAAATTCAATTATCTGACCTGTAGTACATCATCAGTTTTTAACGTAGTGTTCAATGACTTGTTAGTTGCATATAACACCCAGAGCTTGTCACATTACATGCCATCCTTAATACTCATCACTCAGTTACCCCATCCCCCCACCTACCTCCCCTTCAGCAACCCTCAGTTTGTTTCCCTGAGTCAAGAATCTGTCATAGTTTTTCTCCCTCTCTGATTTCTTCCTGTTCAGTTTTTCCTCCCTTCTGCTCTGATCTTCTGTGCTCTTTATTATGTTCCATATATGAGTGAAACCATATGGTAATTGTCTTTCTCTGATTGACTTATTTCACTTGGCATAATACCCTCCAGTTCCAGCCATGTCAATGTAAATGGTAGGGATTCATCCTTTCTGATGGCTGAGTAATATTCCATTGTATATAAGAACCACATCTTCTTTGCCCATTCATCTGTGGAAGGACATCTCAGCTCCTTCCACAGTTTAGCTATTGTGGACATTGCTGCTGTGAATATTGGGTTGTAGGTGCTCCTTCTTTTCAATACATCTGTATCTTTGGGGTAAATACCCAGTAGTGCAATTGCTGGGTCGTAGGGTAGCTCTATTTTTATCGTCTTAAGGAACCTCCATACTGTTTTCCAGAGTGGCTGTACCAGCTTACATTCCCACCAACAGTGTAAAAGTGTTCCCCTTTTTCCACATCCTCACCAACATTTGTCATTCCCTGTCTTATTAATTTTAGCCAGTCTAACTTCTGTAAGATGGTATCTCATTGTGGTTTTGATTTTTATTTCCCTGATGACAAGTGATGTGGAGCATTTTTTCATGGTCTGTCAGCCATTTATGTATCTTCTTTGGAGAAGTGATGGTTCATGTCTTCTGCCCATTTATTGACTGGGATTATTTGTTTTTTGGGTGTTGAGTTCGAAAAATTTCTTCATAGATCCTGGATACCAGCCCTTTATCTGATATGTCATTTGCAAATATCTTCTCCCATTCTGTAGATTGCCGTTTAGTTTTGTTGGATGTTTCCATTGCTGTGTAAAAGATTTTTATCTTGATGAAGTCCCAATAGTTTTGCCTTTCTTTCCCTTGCTTTTAGAGACATGTCTTGCAAGAAGTTGCTGTGGCCGAGGTTGAAGAAGTCACTATCTGTGTTTTTCTCTGGCATTTTGATGGATTCCTGTCTCATATTGAGGTTTTTCACCCATTTTGAGTTTATCTTTTTATATGGTGTAAGAGAATGGCCCAGTTTCATTCTTCTGCTTGTGGCCATCCAAGTTTTTCAGCACCATTTATTGAAGAGACTGTCTTTTTTCCATTGGATATTCTTTCCTACTTTGTCAAAGATTCATTGCTAAATACAGATTCTTAATCAGTAAACAGTAAGTGTTGAAGGGATGTTTGTTTAATGGAAGATAGAATAGTAAGTGAAAGATTGATATGTGAGTTAGGGTTTCTGGTACACTTAGCCTTTTGGGACTCAATTCTAAGTAGGAAAGTGTAGTCAAAAAGGTAAAAACACATGTGTTAAAGTACTGTATTTCTTGGGTGAGTAGTTTCCAATTTTAATGTACATAAGAATAATCTGAGGAGCTAAAATATTTTCAGTTTCACCTGACTCAGTAAATCTAGGGTAGGGACCAGAATCTATGTCTTTAAAGACATAAGAGCTACTGATATTCTACATTTTAATTAGGAGGCCCTAGAAAGAAATTTTGGCAAATTTTCTATCAGGTTTTTTCAAAAACTTCAATTACCATTACTTCTCATATGATACTTAACAATGTAAGTTATCTGGCTTTCTAGCTCAAGGGAAATTAGCTTTATCAATTCACAAAGAATCATAATGCACAGGATTTTTAGGAATCTATTGAGTGCATTTAGCTCAGAAATGTATTTTCTTCTCCATAATTATGCAATAAGGTGATTTTATCACAATATTTTAAAGAATGAAACAGAACTATTAAAGAAAACTACAAGGCCAATTGATATTGTCCTCACTAATGCCCACTTGTATAATCTTGGCTAGACCTATAGTTCTACTAAATCCTGCCCTTCTGTTCTACCTCTATCATCTTATTTTGACTTAACAATTTTTTCTCACATCTTTTCATTTCTTGGGTGGTTTCATTCCTTGGGTTTTCATTTCTTGAGTGGGTTTGGCAGATCTGGCATCATACCCACATGATTTTACACTCTCTAAACTATATAGTCCCAGCTGCCAAATTGGAGCAAATGAAAAAGACATTTGTAAACACAACCCTCCTTTCACAGAAACAGTATGAAAAAACCATAAAGAAAATAAATGCCATATCCTTGTGATCTCTTATTTTTGTGACTTTAGAGCAAGTAACCAGCTAGGGAGAAATGGAATGATGCTTTCTACATGATTTTTCCTATTATTTTCCTGACAGATAATTTAACATTTAATCTAAGATTCTCCCTCTTTCATAATCCATACTTAACAGCATGAAATAAATTATCTTTCAGGACGCCTGGCTCAGTCAGTTAAGCCACTGCCTTCGGCTCAGGTCATGATCCCAGGGTCCTGGGATCGAGTTCTGCATTGGGCTCCTTGCTCAGTGGGGAGCCTGCTTCTCTCTCTGCCTCTGCCTGCCACTTTGCCTGCTTGTGCTCTCTCTCTCTCTGATAAATAAATAAAATCTTGGGGAAAAAAAAAGATTGTTTTTCATTGATTGGAGTCTGTCACCAGCTATAACCATTATTTTTGATAATCATTTTTAATTAGGCTTCTGAAAATTGCATATTGCATATTGAAAATTGCATATACTCATAAAAAGGTAACATTTTGGCAGCATTTTGTCATGCGTTTAAAAATTGTATAACCTTGAGCCAATACTCTAAGTCTTTGTAGAATTTAGTTTCTTCCTCTAGAAGAAATAGCAAAAATACCCCTCTTATGTGGCTATTATGAAGGTTGTATCACATGCTGCACTGAAAGTATTTACTACTGTCTCTGGAAATCAAAGTTCTTAAAGTCAGTTTTGTACTCGTACGGTAAAAAAATTGAAACATTTTTGTCAATAAATGACAAAATGTGACCATCAGGAAATGAACAGAAGTCTCAATATCAGGACTGTATCTGTGACAATTGAAGATAATGTAAAACCTTACTGGCAAAGTGAGGAACTGATTATACATAAATAACAAAAGATTACATATTCTGTTAAAAAATAATATATATAACTTAAATAGTTATACCAGAATATCCTTCACATCCAGTTCCCTGAACTTAATTTTAGTGTATATTTAGGCTCATGTTCTTTTCACAAATATATTTCATTTTTTTTCATACTATAGATTTTCGTTTTTAGATATGCATACAATTTGGTGGTAAAATTTGTAGTGAAAAGCTCTAAAATCGGATATACAATGTATGTAATAGATCTGTGTTCAAATAATTCATTAAATACAATGTTTAATAGTTCTTTCATAATCATATTTATGTAGAATTCTAATCAAGATTTATTTCTTGTGTTTAATATATATTATATATATATCTATAAATATATATATATATAATATTTATTTAATATATATGAACAAACCATGTTTTGACCTAAGGTAAAATGCTGGATAAGGAAACAGAATTTCCACAAAATTTTCAGATTGTTTTTAAAGCCGTTGACCAGCAAATAACACACGAAAGCTTTTTTCTTTTTTCAGAAAAGTTTTAGAACATCTTTACATCTAGCCTCTCATATATAATCATCTAAATGCTCTTAACCGATGTATATAAAATGCACATTGAAGTCCAAAGGAGGATAAATTCTCCCTGGTTTTCTGAGTTTCCTAGGCTTAAATGCGCCTATGGCATTTCATTTTCCCAGGAAGCTGTCAAATTCTACATACTTTGTACCACACTGATACTTGTATCCCTTGCCTAAAGGAGGTAAAGAATATGATCAGTGACCTCAATTTTGTCAGTATAAATTTCCATTATTTTATCTTTTCCAAACCTTGTTCACAGTCACCATGTAACAGGTTCAATGCTAGAGGCAATGATGATATATGGGAAAGGACTCAGGCATATTTTCTCCTTTTGTTCTTCCTCTAGGCATGAGGGGAGTTGGACTCAATGCAAAGGATAAATGTAGCTTCTTTTTACATTAAGTCATATATAGAGATATGACTTTTAGCTCTTCATAAAAATCCATGGTTGTAATTCTGAAGAGATGAGATTTGGGCTCTCAAAGGGCTCTTAACTAGGGGTCATGACATATAAATTATAAACAAAGCTTTGTCACTTTTCAACTTCAAGATCAGACATTCACTGCAGTGTCTCTGTATCCCAGCCTTACTGTCAGTGTTTACACTAATAAAAAGGCTTCATTTTATATAACCCATTACTATTGTAAGGATTAAGTTAAGTGATATAGTGTATATTTAAACTGCCTTGTAAAGTATAATGTATTACAAAATCATTGAGAAAAGATTTGATGATTTATTCAAATTAGCAAATATTAATGAGAGGACTAGAGATTTAAATGCCATTAAAAATCTTAAGCAAACTCCTCACTGTTTCTGGTTTGATTAGAAAAAAAACATAAATGGATGGTGAGAATTATCAAATATGTGTTTTTTTCATCAATCAACACTATCATATAGTTGTTTCCCTATTAATATGCTGAATTTCATTAATCACCTTTACAATTAAATCAACATTTTATTCCTAGACTCTCCAGGATAAAATAAAAAAGGCCATGATGGGTTACCTTATTTAATACTTTTCTGGATTAATTTGTTAATGTTTTATTTAGGATTTTGACATGTATAGTTACAAATATGATTAGATTGAAGTTTATTTTTCTTGCATTATTACTACTAGCTTTTAGTAATAGTGATCCTAGTCTCACAAATTAGTTGGGAAATGAACCTTATTGTTCTGGTCTTTGAAAGTGTTTATGCTTGATTCTAATTTTCTGTTCCTTAATGCCTGGGGACACAACTTTTGTGGAGGGGTGTGTGTGTGTGTGTGTGTGTGTATTTCTCTGTATCCATTTGTTTGTCTTTCTAATTTTGGGGACATTTTTATTTGCCACCTTTGTATTGTTTTTTGGTGAGATGTCTGTGCAGGTCCCTTGTTCTTTTTCAGTTGATTTAGTTATTTTCTTATTGTTGAGTTTTAAGAGATCTTTGTATTGGATAGAGTACATATTGTATATAATGGCTAGCATTTCTTTATCAGATAGGTGTTTTACAATAATTTCTCCCAGTCTGGGGGTGTTCTTCTCATTCCCATAACTGTGTATTTCCTAGAGAATTTTTTTTTTTTTTGCTTTTAGTGAAAGTCAGATTATCAATTATTTCTTTCATATATCATGTGTTTAGTGTTGTATCTGAAAAGTTATCACCATACCTAATGCCATCTAGATTTTCTCCTATTATTTTCCCAGAGTTTTTGGTTTTTCATTTTACATTTAAGTCTCTGACTCATTTTGAGCTAATTTTTGTGAAGAATGTAAGGTCTCTGTCATTTTTTTTCATGTGGTTGTTCAGTTATTCTAGCACCATTTGTAGAAAATATTATCGTTTTCAACTCTATGGTATTTGCTCCTTTCTCAAAGATCAGTTTAATACATTCATGTAAATCAATTTTGGGACTATTTTTCTGTTTCATCGAGCAGGTTGTCTATTCTTTTGTCTATTCCACATTTCCTTGATTACTGTATATTTTTGGTAAATCTTTAAGTAAACTACTGTTGGTCTTCTGATTTTATACTTCTTTAATATTGTGTTGGCAATTCGGGGGGGGGGGGTTGTTTCTCTATATAAAACTGTAGAATTGTTTTCTGATATCCTCACAAAGTGATTTGCTTATTTTACTGGAAATATGTAGAATCTACAGATCAAGTTGGGGAGGATTGACATATTAACAATACTGAGTCTTTCTACCCGTGATCATGGATTATCTCTCCATTCATTTAGTTTTACATTCAATATTACATTCTTCAAAGTTTTGTAGTTTTCTACATACGGACCTTGTGTATGTTTTAGATTTATATCTAAGTATTTCTTTAGAGGAAATGCTAAGTGGTAGTGTGTTTTTACTCTAAAGTCCTTTTGTTCATTGTTCATACATAAGAAAGTGGCTTTTGTATGTTAAGCTGGTATTCTGCATATGTACTTACTATAATTACTTATTCGTTCCAGGAGATTTTTTTTGTCAATCCTACATAGATTTCTACATAGATTTTGGATTTTCTATATAGACAGTTATGTCATCTGTAAATAAAGACAGTTTATTTCTTCCATCAGTCTGTATACTTTTTTTCCTTGTGCTATTGCATAAGGACTTATTGTGAAGGATTGCTAGTATGATGTTGCAAAGAAGTGGGGAAGGGGGACATCCCTGCCTTGTTTCTGATCTCAATTGGGAAGCTTCTAGTTTCTCACCATTAAGTATGATATTGGCTGTAGGTTTTTTATAAATGTTCTTTGTCAAGTTGACAAAGCTCCCTTCTACTCATAGTTTTCTAGGAGCTTTTTTATTTTTACTATTATTTTTTAATCATAAATATGTGTTGGATTTTGTCAAAAATGTTTTTTCTGCATCTATTGATATAATCATTGATTTTTCTTTTTTAACTCATTGATGTAATGAATGACATTAATTGGTTTTTGAGTGTCGAACCAGCCTTGCATATTTGGGAATCCTACTTGATTAAGATGTATAATTTTTTTGTGCATTACTATATTCAATTTGCTAATAATTTGTTGAGGACTTTTCCATTGATATTTAGGAGAGATATTGGTCAATAGTTGTCTTTTTTTTCCCTTATAATGTCTTTATATCTGGTTTTGTTATTAAGGTGATTTTGGTCTCATAGAATGAGTTTAGGAGTATCACCAAAGCCTCTGTCTTCTAGAAGACATTATAGACACTTAGTAGAGTTTCTCCCTTAAATATTTGATGCAGTTCACCAGGGAAACTTTCTGGGCCAGCTGCTTTCTTATGGAAAGTTTAAATTGCTGATTCACTATCTTTAATAGATATAGGTTTATTCAGACTGTTTCTTCTTGGGTGAGTTTTAGTAGATTATGTCTTTCAAGGAATTGGTCCATTTCATCTTCTTTATCAAATTTGTGAACATAGAGAATATCCATCTCCCTGCTTATATTACCCATCTGTTCTTGCATGTTGTCTACCTTTTCCTTAGTAGTCCTTAGCATATTAATTGCAGTTTTAAATTCACAGTCTGATCATTTCTACATTTATGCCATATCTTTGGTTCTGATGCTTTCCCCGTGTTTGGTCAGTGTTTCTTTTTCTTTTTCTTTTAGTATGCCTTATAAATGTTTTTTGTTGAAAGTCAGTTGCAATATACTGAGTAAAAGGAACTCTGGTAAAAAGATCTTTAGTGATGTGGCATTAAGGTATTGGTAAAGTGTGTGTTCTATAGCGCTATGACAGGATCTCAGTCTTTTAGTGAGCTTATGCCTGGGGCTGTGAATTTCACAACTACTTATTTTCTCCCTCACCTAGTAGGGACATGATGACTAGAGGGACTGGAATAGGGTATTTCCTTTCCCAGAGGTGAGTTAAGCTCTGATATAACCCTAATAGATTATGTTCTGGTAAAAATAGTTTTTCTTAAGGGCAGGCCTTGTTAAGAAAAATACTATGTTCAGACTATTCTAAAATCATTTTTTCTCTCCCTCTGCCCAAAGCCTGAGGGGATTTTTCTCTGAATTTTACTGTGAGAACCCAGTAAAGGTAAAACTTACAAAAGTGTGGGGACCCCCTCACCTTTTAAGTCTAAGACTTATCTACACTGAGCCTTCAGCAATTCATGAATTATAGTTTGGGTTTTCCTATGAATAGTACTAGTTCCCAGGGAGGTTTCTGCTTAGGATTTCTGATCCAGTGAATTGTAATTCTCTGTATTCATCTGTCTGTCTTTCTAATTTTGGGGGCAGTGGTTTGCCCTGTGGCCTCACTTCTCTAATGGATCTAAGAAAAATTACTAATTTTCCAGTTTATT
Source organism: Lutra lutra (assembly GCF_902655055.1). NCBI lineage: Eukaryota > Metazoa > Chordata > Mammalia > Carnivora > Mustelidae > Lutra > Lutra lutra. The sequence continues at coordinate 109,618,110 of NC_062285.1, forward strand.
CAGCTTGTTATTTGCTGTTAGGATAGATTAGCTCCTTATACAGCAGACTGCACACAAGAAGTCTTAAGTCAGTTTTGATATGTTGAATTTTAGAAGAGATTTAGCCACATCCTCTCAGTTTTCAATTAACTTTTATAAAATTGACAATGTACTTTTTAAAATCCCAATATTTTTATATTCTAATGATGAAGTTCTAGAACCTAGGTGAGGTTCGGTGGGCTGTGGTCCGGAGCCGATGACCAAGAAAGAATCCTTGAGACATCTTTGGTGCAAAATGGTGGTTTATTAAAGCACGGGGACAGGACCCGTGGGCAGGAAGAGCTGCTGCTCGGGGTTGTGAGGGATGGCAGGTTATGCACCCTGCGGTTGGGGGAAGGTGAGGGGAAGGGAGGTTTCAACGGAGCTTTCATATGCTAAAGAGGGCCTACAAGGTGCCAGGGTACCGGAGGCCTTGCGGCTTGATCGGTGGTGTCTTTTGGCAAGCCATTCACATTTCTGCTATCAAACGTCTTTGTTAGTGAGATTTGGGTTTAAAAGAAGTTTAACTTTATTTACATTTCCTTCTACCTCAGCCTCCTTCAGTTTTGTTTATGGTGGTGAAGGAGACGTTGGGCTTGAGGAACTGAGTTATTTGCCTCTGGAAATTGTGCTATTGTTAAGGTAACTTTTTTGTAGATCTGTAGGACATTTGTAAACCAAGGGAGACTGTCTTGCAGGAGGTGATCTCTGCAAGTTAACTATTTGTTTCTCGTTTATGGCAGTCAGGGGTGCCTGAGGAATGTCACACACATTACTGAGGGGAGCGGGTGGAGAGGGGGTGCAAGGTGCCAGCTTTTGCTTTGTCTTCAGCCAGCCTCCTGCTCCCTCATCACTAATATGAATGCCTTTTTTTCTGGTTTGTTTGTTTCTGGCAAATGTTACCAAAGATTTGTCCATTTTATTAGAACAAATTTATAATATTAGGAAACAGGACAGAGAGATAATATATGTGTGTGTGAAGGAGGGAAAATTGAAGCATTTTCAGACCATTTTAGCGACTTTGGCTTTTACTTTGACTGAAACAAGGAGGCAATAGAGGCTTCAGAAGAGGTATTATCAAACTGCCCTCTTATAGACTGGGCAGGTGGCAATGGTGAATATAGGAATATTGATAGGAGGATATAGTTGTAACATTATGACAGATACTGGGTGCTGGTACCATATTGGTAGCAGTGAAAGTGATAAGATACGGTTGGATTCTAAATACAATTTGAAAACAGAATTAGGCATTGCAGACAGATTGGAGTGTGGTGTGAGAGCAAGTAGTTAAGGATTACCTTAAAGTTTTTGGCCCCAGAAATAGAATGTGAGTTAGCTGAGATAGGGTCACTGCTGGTTGCTGGGAGAGGGTTTGGTGATCATGATGGCAGTTAAATTAGAAATTTAGTTACGTTAGTAACACACACACACACACACACACGTTTCAATCCTCATGAAGACATTCTGCAAAAATGCATTTTTTGGTGTGGGAGAGAATGATTTTTTCCCTCTGTCCACTTGATAATATAGTATTTTTCTTGGACATGAATGTTTCATGATCTTCCAATTGTTTTAGCACTTTATGTTTTGATCCTCTGTTACTTTTCCCCTTTCAGTATATTTTATCCAGAGGAGTAACGTTCACATTTTGGTCTAAGTTGCAATAGATTTACTTCATCATTGAGAAACACATATGCATGACATTTCTTATTTTATATTATTCCTCCCCCTCCCTTCTTTCCTCCCCCTCCTCCTGCTCCTTCTTCTTTAATCTATCAGCCATCCATACATCCTAATACTTTCTTTTAGATTCCTATGTTCCACTCAGATATAGGAGAATTATATTAAACCAACAGTAAGTTGATTAATTTTACTGAGGAAAGGCAATTGCTTTAAACATAAGATTAACTCCAGCCTCAAACTCCTTTCCTTACTCAGTAAATGCAGATTTCTTGATCATATGAGACATGAAAAATTTAGGTAGCATTTATAACTTACATAGTTTGGCATCACTAAGTAAAACATTTTCATGTATACCCTGTGGCATTTCTAAAACCACTTTCGCAATTCACTAGCTGATTTCAATTCAACTCTTTTCACTTTAACTTCTTGCGAGCAAACATAGCTGGCACTTGATTTGACTCTCTCAGTGTGCCTTCCCTCAAATCTATTTCCACCTCCTTTACAGATACAGAAATGCAATTACAAGGCATGGAAGTACTATTCTGCAGCCTCCATTTATTTCTCAAAAGGTTATATTTTATAACACATATTCCCACGTTTCTCTCCAATTCACCTCTAGTGTTTTTTTCCAAAATTCTCTTCTCTATTTTTCTAATTATTTTTAACAAACTACACATTCATTCTCCGGGCTGTGGGTGTATTACACAAATAATCTCTCTACAGAAATCCTAAACCAAAATTCAGTCCTATTGGGGTTGGAGAATTACTTCAGTTGGATATCAGAATAAAATTACTCCTCAGGTGATTCAAAAGTTTAATCTTATGGTTTCAAGCAGACATAGTCTGAATGTCTGACAGTTTTAAGTAGAAATGGGAATAAAATTATTTTCCTGGATCAGATCAGCCTCCAGTTAACCATGCCAACTTTCATTAATAAATGTTCTCAGAGTTTTGCTCTCCAAGCTATTTTCATTGTTTTTATTTCCTTTTTCAGACAATATCCATTAAACAGGTGGGATTTTGAAATATAAAGCCTAGGACAATTTAAAGGTGTCCCAGGTGAATAAGACTACAACATTGTAAGAATGTCCCCAAACTAGGTCCTCAGTATTATATACATACTTAAACAACTTTATAGATTTTCAATAAAACTTTTGATGAATACTAATTTTAATAAAAGTCTTATATTATTAATATCAAAAATAAAGGTATAAAGCCTAAAAGATTATTTAAAATAAATTATGAACAGGTGTTTTATTACACAATTTTATTAAGTGTTTAATCAATGAATTATTAAAACAGTACAGTTTGTAATGCCACCTAGTGGATTTCTGACTGAAAAATGTCCCCTGAGTATAACGGATGTATAATATGAAACATATGCAAAAAAAATGCTAATCCAGTCTTCCTGTATGTTAACACTATTCTTTCTCTGTGTCTGTAATATAGTATATATAGAATTTTACTTGAGAAATAAAGAATTAAAAATTTAAAAACATTAAATTAGAATAGAAAGGAAGAAAATGTATGTCTGGGAAGTTTTTTTTTAAGTTTTCTATAGGTAGATAATGTTTAAATAGAATCTGAGAGACAATAGGTAAATTCTTGGCACAATTTTTATAATTAACAGCCTATAAAGATGACTAAAATAAGTAAATAGCAGAGAGTGTGTGTGTGTGTGTGTGTGTATAAAATTTATGGTAATATGTATTCCATATACACATCAATGCATAAATTAAATTATTATTGGTTAATATCAGTTAAGTCTTTGATTTTTAACCCCACGTAATATGTTTGGATAAATACAAAACTTTGGTTTGTAAATATGTCAGTGTACCAAAAATCTTCTGATCAAAATTCTTTAAGGAGGAAGCCCAAGAATTTCTGCTTCTACAACCTTCCCAAGTTAATATGATACACAATAAAAGCTGATAATTGCTACTCTAAATCATTATCTAGACTCAGTGACTAGTGTCCAGATTGCCTAAAACTCAAAAAATGAAACCTTATACAAAATATTGTCTTAGAATGGTTTTTATGTTTGGATATAAAAGTAGCATGACAATATTCACTAGTTCCAATTATCTGTTGATTGATTTAAATACTGGTCTACCCTATGATTCTTTGTCTCATCCTCTTTCCTCTCTTAACAATTACCCTGGGTCATATGCTTCATTTCCATGGTTTCAAATACCATTTACATGCTGATATCTTCAAAATATATGTAATAAACTCATGTCTGTATCTTGACTCCAAAATCTATATGCAACTTCCTCCTAAAATATCTCCATAGAGATATTTGCACAAATTTCACAGCATCCAGAGTTAAAGTCATTTATTCTATCTCTAAACCCCAAAGAAATTCATCAGATTTTACCTTCCCTATTTTAGTAATATAATCATCATCACAAAGAGAAGCAAAACACAAACGTTTAAGTCTGATTCTTCCATTTACCAGAGTCTCATAATTTAGTCCTTAGAGCACATACTTTATACTTCATAGTCCTAAATCTACTTAATTCTCTCTCTCCACACTAGGATTACCTTAGCTAAAGCTTCCTAATTTCTTTCTTTGATATTAAACTCAGTTCCGTTTCCCTCTAATCTACCTCTTCCCTTCACCCTATAGAGTGATACCAAAGTGATCATTCTAAAATATAATACTTTAAACTGTTACTAATATTCTTAAGTTCCTTTAAATGGCTTTTGAAATAAAATTTCTAAATTTTAACAGAAGTATCCCTGAGAGGCTTTTCCATAATCCAGTTGAACTAGAATCACCAAATGGTGTGCTTGTGGAAATGTGGATTCTAGGGCTTAATCCTAAACCATGGGGTATGGGAAATAGTTTAAGGGACCATCCACTACAGAACAATTAGATGCTAAAAGGCACATTTTTTGAGGCTTTGCTTGCATTACAAGAATTAGGAAAATTTTTTAAGAATACCTTTTAAAACAAAAAGAAGTTGGTGTGAGATCCAGAAACACAACCACAAATTGCCTACAGTGTTACGAAGTAGTGCAATTGCTTGATTGTAGGGTAGTTCTATTTTTAAAGTTTTGAGGAAACTCCATATTGTTTTTCACAGTGGCTGCACCAGTTTTTATCCCAACCAACAGCGCAAGAGTGTTCATTTTTCTACATATCCTCATCAACAGTTGTTTCTTGTGTTTTTGATTTTAGCCATTCTGGGTTGTGAGGTGATATCTCATTGTAGTTTTGATTTGCCTTTCCTTGATGATGAGTGATACTGAGCATCTTTTCATGCCCTGTTGGCTATTTGAATGTCTTCTTTGGAGAAAATTCTGTTAATGTCTTCAGCCCATTTTTAAATTGGATAATTTCTTTTTTGGGTATTGAGTTTTATTAGTTCTTTATATAGTATGGATACTAACCCTTTATCAGATATGCTATTTGCAAATACCTTCTACCATTCAGTAGGTTGCCTTTTAGTTTTGTTGATTGTTTCCTTTGCTGTGCAGAAACTTCTTATTTTGATGTAGTCCCAAGAGTTTATTTTTGCTTTTGTTTTTCCTCCCTTGAAGGAACATATCTAGAAAAATTTTACTACAGACAATGTTAGAGGGATTATTTCCTGTGTTATCTTCAAAGATTTTTATGGTTTTGGGTTTCACATGTGGGTCTTTAATTGATTTTGCAATATAACTTGAAGTCTGGAATTGTGATGCCTCCAGCTTTGCTTTTCTTTTTTAAGGTTGCATTGGCTATTTGGGGTTATTTGTGGTTCCATTCAAATTTTAGGATTGTTTGTTCTAGTTCAGTGAAAAATGCTGTTGGCATTTTGAAAAAGATTGCATTAAATATATAGATTGCTTTGAGTAGTATAAGTGTTTTAGCAATGTTTTTCTTAATCCATAAGCTTGGATTTTTTTTTTTTCTTTGTGTTATTGGTTTCTTTCATTGGTGTTCATAGTTTTCATAAAACAGTTTTTTGCCTCTTTGGTTAAGTTTATTTCTAAGTATCTTATTGTTTTGAATGCAGTCATAAACAGGATCTGTGATCTCTCTCATGTCTACTATCCATAGTATATTAATATGGCTATGGAAAAGAGAATTTGAAGCTGTTTAATTATAATTAAATTACAAATCAAACAAATTTTTAAAAAAAACTAGTATTTATTCATTCTCTCTCTTTCTCTCTCCCTCTCTTTTCTTTCTGTCACTTCTATGTTTGTTTTGGTACTTTGAAAATTGATTTACCAGTCTCTCTTTCTGGAACTGGAAATCAAGTCCCTCTTAGAATACGAGAGTAGAAGACAACGCTTACATAAATACCACCCACTTGCTGTGTCCCTAGATGGATGAAGCTTATTTATCACTTAGAGCAGAATAAAACAAAACTATATTATCAGTATTAAATAAATACCCAAGAGAGAAAATGGGTTATAGAGCAGACCTTGAATAGAGCTAAGGAAATTAGAAAAGGGAATTTAGATCCATAAGTTATACTGGAACAAGACAATCCTTAAAATGTTGAGAGCAATTTTGAATCCATCCCAATATAAATAAAGCTTCAGGGGAATTGTCTGAAGAGGATGAGAATGATGTGTTCCTGTTTCCTTATCCCACTCAGGGCAGAAGTGCACAGCCAGAAAAAATATTGTCAATCCAAGCTTTAAAAGTCACTGCTAAATATAGCATGGACTCATCTAAAATGCAAAAAATAGAAACAATTGTCGTGTTTTTTGCACAGTGAGCTTAACTTTATCCTACTAACCTGTATTGTCCCTAATTTATAACTTCCTGCATGCATTTAATCAGTGTCTATCTTTTTTCTCTTTTTAAAGCATGTATTAGCAGTAAATTTTCAATGCAGTATACTTATCTTGGGGAAAACAGTTTGGATTTAACTAATTTTGACTTATTTTGAGCAATATCTTATTGTTAACTAGTATATCCTCTCCAGGAAATAATTTAACCAGGAAAGAAGGTGGCAAATTGATCACTGAATTTTTTTTTTTTTTTTTTTGACAGACAGAGATCACAAGTAGGCAGAGAGGCAGGCAGAGAGAGAGGAAGGGAAGCAGGCTCCCCGCTGAGCAGAGAGCCCCATGTGGGGCTCGATCCCAGGACCCTGGGATCATGACCTGGGCTGAAGGCAGAGGCTTTAACCCACTGAGCCACCCAGGTGCCCCTGATCACTAAAATTTTTTGAACTTATGTAAAGCTATTAGGTTTACTTGATTCCTAATATAGATAGGTTTATTTTATGTGATGATACATATGCATATTCATTAAGTACACCCTTCAATTCATTAAAGGATGAAGAATAATTCAATACTCGTTTTATATTTGTCATTGAAAAATTATAAGCATAAATTAATAGTTATACATAACCGAGGATAACAGGAGGCATAATAATCTTCAAATTATCAAATCTCAAAATAAGAAGTTGACGCAACTAATCCAAATTTGAAATTCCTGAGGGGAGGGGAAAACATTTACCTTTTCCTTTCCCCATTGAATGTAAAATAATAGTAGTTTCACCTGATGTAGAATATGTTCTGGGATTAAAAGCTGTTGAGAGTTACCTGCCCTTAGATTATTTGTAGGCATCAGGGAATTTGTGACTATTAATATTGTCTGCTTCTTATTCTTGAAGTCATGTAAATGTTTTTGGAATGAATGAGTTATTATACAAAGAGAGTGAATAAATGTCCCTGACATTGAGAATTTGCTGTTGTTTATTTCTCAGGACACACTTAAGTCAAAATAAATTTTATATAGCTTCTGAGAGTAAAGGTGAGAGCTATTGGAGAGAGAATGTCTGCATTGTGTAAATGGTAGTCTGGGTCCTTGGATTCCCCAGGAGAAGGTTTAAGTGTGGATCTGCACTCAGAATAAAGACAGCCATAAGCAAAGCAGTTTATTAAAGCAAAAGTACATGCTCCAGGTGGGAGAGCTAACAGGGTCCCAGAGGTGGAACCAGTGTCTCCTTGTTTTGGAACTGGATATTATTGGATCTCTCTGAGCAGGGAGGAGATGTGATGCCAGGGGGGTGAACTCTAATGGAGGCTGCTACAAAACCATTTGGGAAATTCTTCCCATAGTTTGGGAGGGGGAGTTTTTGACCCTATAAATTTTGCACAGGAACCACAATGGCAGCCTTTCCCAATGAGGGAGGGGGCTGTTCCTGCAATGCAAATAAATTATAGTGAGTCAAGGGGTTACTCTGGGACAGAGGTGGAAGATGAGAGTGCTTGTTCTGAACTTGTGGCTCTTGATCTGTCAGGCACTAGGTCTTGGAAGCTACAGGTCAGGATGTTGAGCTCCCGGGCTTATAATGTGTAGTTATTTGTTATTGTTGTTTTATCACCTTCCTCGCACCCAGCTTCTGTCTCTATCATTTCCCCTTCAAGGACTTGGGACTCTGCCTTGAGTCATTCCTTCCATTGCTCTTGTCCAGCTTCTACCTAACGGAAAAATATTGGAATATTTTTTGAAAATTTATGAGAAACAAGAATGTTCTGAAGCATTTCCATGGATCACCCTTCCATCTCCTGCTTTTCATTTTTTGCCTATGAACTCCCAATTTCTCCACTCTTCTTCACAAGAAATATGGTCAAGGATAGCTTCCAAAACTTATATATGAAGACTACCACCAGAGAAGGACTCTCCTGCTCCTTGTCATAGGTTGGAAAATCTACTACAGATTTCTAATTGGCTTAATTTGATTCAGGCACACAGCTCGGACTCACATAAGTGTAGACAGGACTGACATGACTGGCTCAATGGGGTCAGGTTATGCTGCAGGTGAAGGAGATAGGGTAATGTTAGAACAGAAAAAGCCAGTTGGAGCCCAGTAGCATGTATCAGGCCTAATCTTAGAAAGGAAGAAACTCCTTTGAACTAGGAACTATTTCAAGTTTTTTATCCTTTCGGTTGGCAATTCCACATTTTCTCTATTTCCAAACATTTCTTGATGTTAGGAATCAAAAATAATTTACCAGCTATTGTTCTGAAGAAAATGAACATATTTCTCTGGAACACATAAGTAAATATAATTTAAAAATAATATATGTATGAACTAACCTTATTGTGAGAATCACTTCACCATATATATGTATATTAAATCATCACTTTGTACACCTTAAACTTACATAATGTTGTATGTCAATTACAGCTCAATAAAACTGGGAGAAAAAAGAACATTTATAATTCAATCGTAAGACACACAACATAATATAAAACTCTGGAAAGGATTTTTCCAGAACTTTTCGAACATAAACTTCACCAAAGGATACATATGAATGACCAATAAACACATAAAAGATGCTCACTAACATTATCGTAAGAGAACTGCAAATTAAAACTACAAAAACACATCCACAAGTATGCATAAATTAAACAGACAATGCCAAGTTTTGGCTAAGGTGAGGAACAACTGGACTCTTACATTGCCAGTGGAAGTGGAAAGATTACAACCACTTTGGAAAAGAGTATGGCACTTTTAAGTAAAGATAAATATACAATTACCATATGACCCACAAATTCCAGTTGTAAGTAGTTACCTAAAGAAAATAATATAGCATATATTCACAAAAATATTTGTATACAAATGTTCTTAGCAACTAATTACTGATACATACATAACATGGATAGATCTCACAAGAATTATGCTGAGCAGAAAAAGGCAGAAGGGTACATAATCTGTATTTGTTTATTGTACTCTTTTCTATTTATATGAAGTTGTAAAATTGTTAAAACTATAAAAAACAGCAAAAAATAAGCTACAATATTTTATAAATCTGACATAGATGAGTTAATAAAATCACAAGAAGATCTTCTACTAAGGGTTTCATTCACAGTTTATATTCAAGCAATACATTTAAATTAGAGTAAAATGTCACTTTCTATACACCATAAATTACAATCAAAGGGAGCCAAGGGAAAAATGATGTGTTCCTGTTCTTACTTTTTTACTTACTTTTTTCAGGTTTTCTTTTGCTAACATTCTAAATCAAAAGACATTCAAATAACAAATGAAGAATATTAGGGGGAAAAAATAGCCCAGAAAAAGTAAGAGAATAATTGTGAGGTTTTCTTCTTTTTTTAACAATTTATTATTAGGAGGAAGAACATGGAATCCGGCAAAAAAAAAAAAAAAAAAATCTGATTTTTTTTTTTGCCACTTAATTGATATATATCATAAAATCCTTAGTGAATAATGCATACAGAAGGTTCAAATGTTTCAACTGTGTAAAATTAAATGTGAAGAAATGAATGTGTAAGAACTTCCTATTTGAATGTATTCCTTATACTCCAGGTAAAAAATCTGCTTTTGTTTGTAGTGATTATCAGATATTATGAAACATGAAGCTTGCCATTTAAGAAAAAAATATTCTTTTAATAGATATATAACCTAAGGTCTGCAAATAATTATTGTAAAAAATATGTCTGCTGGTGATAGATTTGTTGCACAATATCATTCATTTTTTTCCATGGGTATACTCAAAGTTACACAATTAGTTGTTGTTTCTAAAGTTAGAAACAGAGATGTTTTCCCAGATTTTTCTGTAAATAGTTGTAATTTTGATAGAAAATGCCAACCTATTACCTAGTAACACAAATGTCCATGACACCAACCCAACATGTAAGTATTGTGAATGATTAGTTCCCAGTTACCTGAATAGGTATCTTGGTGCTTCAGAGAGGTAGGGTTGGCAGATATAAACTGATTTTTCCCCCAAAATACTGGCTTAGCCTTTGTCACTAATGTAAGTACAGATATAAAAGTATCTACTGATATGAAGTATGGAATGTAAAATTAGACCTTTTTATTTCCTTTATGAAATTTTCATAGTAATTGGGAATTTTTAGCACAGTATTTTTTAACCTTATTTTTGCTCATGCCCTGAGAGCTGAGCTGAGTTTGTCTAACTTTTATTTCTAGAATTGATGTTACAAAGATATATTTCTTAATTTCTTAAATATGAATTCATCTTACAATATTTGGCGTGATGTGTCACAGCCCAATGACCTACTTGCCATCTCCAGAAAGTTTTTATTTGTTCACTTTAAAGAGCAATCTCTCCAGGTCATGACTCATGGGAAAAAGAACATGGACTTTGGAATCTCAGTAAGTAAGAGTCTACCCTCAGCCATAAGGTCTACCAGTATAATGGTAGTCTCTCTGCCCTAACCCTGATAACTTTTTTCCTGTTGAATGAGAATAGTATATATCCTTCAGATTTTCTGTGAGAATCAACTGAGTACTGTACCTGAAAATACATAGGACAATAATGGGCATATAAGTGGCTCAACAACCACTGAGTATTTCTGAATTGTTGAAATGACATCCTAGGGCCATTCAGTAAATACTCTATATACATGTGAACAATTAGTTTGACAAGCAAAAATACAAATACTAAAATTAAATTATTTTAAATTAAATGGTTTCTTTTTCGGGCATCCATTATACTTGTATGAACTATTATCGTAAATATTGTACTTTCAACACTGGATCTGTTGACATGCAGTAGAAACCATCCAGAAATCCATCCAGATGAAACACATGCAGAAAAGAGTCAAAAAAATAAGTAAGAGCAGGGCACCAGGAAGTGATGAAACAATTCCACACGACCTAAAATAGATGTAATATGTATAACATATGTCACTATAGTTTGTGAAGTAAAGGATGACATAACAAGTATTTGATGAAATACTGGTCAAAATTTCCAAAAATATGATGACAATATTAACCGGTAGATTCAAAAATCTCAGTGAACCCCTGACTTAATAATACAGTCACAAGCCAGAAGGAAGAGTAACTGCAAGACAATTGCTTGTTTTGATTGTTTAATGAAGTTTATTTGAGGCAGTTTCTCATGTTGGGTTAACAATTGTCAGCATGTCAAAAATACTGTAAATAATCAGGTTTCTATTTTTCAACTTTGAAGAAAGTGCAGATAAACAATATTGACCAATTATTTACTTTTGAGATGTGTAAGCTTTAGCACATAATACATACTAACAAGTTAAAATTTCTGTAATATTTTATTTTCCATTGTGTTTTTAGGAGATTAAAAATAAGTTTTGTCTCTCCAGAAATCAATAGTTAGAAAGCAACAAAATATCTTCATCCTAATTTAAATGCTCCAGGTAATTTTTTCCAAGGCAGAAAATAGAGGTTTTTGTCACTCCACTGAAGGAGAGATGCCATGATAGAAATGGGGGTAACCAGCAAAACCATGTCTATCATTCTTCTCAAAGAAGAAAACTTCTACTTAGCTAGAGAAAATTACCCCTTTCTAGATGTGGGGCTAAACAGGGGCCAGAGTACAACTTCTCTGAGCTTTCACCAAAGAAGACCATTATGGCTATAAAATCTAAGAAATAATAAACAAAGTTTGATTTAAGTGCACTTTAAAACTAGAAGAGAGGATATCCATGGCATTAGCTAAATTAAGAGAAGAAAGGATTGATTTTCCATTTGTTTATTATTTTAAAATAACAGTTATAATTATCTCAACCAAAATTCTCTAAGTTGCATTTCTAAAAAGGAAAAAAGGAAAGACAGAAAGAGAATACTTATTTGGCAAAATAAGCTTTTATAAGCCTAAAGATGATATCATTAACTGACTTGTTTAAATATATAGTTAAATCACTTTCTTCAGGAGTGTGAGTGAATTAAAACATTCCCTTCATAAAGCAAACTGTATGTGAAGAATTATTTTCCAATTCAGTGCTTTCATTCTTATGTTCAAGTTACATAGCAAATTCTCAATTATTATGACTTAAACTCTGTTGTGGCCAATAATATTTTTAATAGGTGCCAAAAATCCCAGAATATTGCACATTATGAGGATTATATATACTATTTCATTCCATGCTGTATTGGGAGTGATCTGGGGAGGTTGAAGTATCAGGATCCAAGCTTTCCAAGATTTTTGCTTTATTCTTACAGTGGGGAGTTTGTGAAAATGGGATGGGGGCAGGTAGGGCTCAAGTGTCCCCAGAGTCTGCCTTAGAGTCACTCAATTCTTAAGAGTCAAGCTCCGTGGTAAACTGTTTATGTCACAGCTCTTCACCTTTCCATGTGGAGCTCTTCACTAGAAAAACACTTCAAGCTCTTTACCCATCAGCTATCCATTTCTTTCTGTGGAAGAAGTGAGTTGGAGATTAGAGATTTAAGAAAAAGGAGCCTGGACATGCTCAGCTTAGTTCTTTCCTCTTTTAGAGTCAGGGGTCTCTTCATGCCATAAATTTTATAAGGGTAAGTTCAATAGAGAAAGTTTGTGGTTTTCCAGCTATGTCTGTACCTGGGTGAGTAAGTGTAATTCTTCGATGCACTGTTAGCAAGCCATGTCTTCCAACCTAGCTTTTGTCGTAAATAAAGATGATAGATTAATCTCTATCTGTCTGACTCCTTCATCTAAGCCACACTTTCTCCTGTTGCACTTTTTGTATATATTTATGAAGGCTCCTGTTTCATTCTATTGCATTTTAAATTTATTCATCTCTTTCACGGGCTGTCATTTCCATTATAGGCAGAGCATGTCAGTTTCATTGCCCTATTTTAACTGCTTAAAAGGTTTAAATATAGGAAATAAGCAATGAATGTTTGTGGAGTAGATGGATCAAAAGTGTAGCTAGAATCTTATATGATAATGTTTATCTTGGATATGTTTTACATAACAAATCCTAAAATAAATGTGCAGTAATCTCGTTCAGCAGGCTTGGTGCTGTTTACTGGAGTACAAAACATAAAGGGGATAGATTAGTTCTAAAAGGAGCTGTAAAAGGGAGCCAACCTCCATCCTTAGCCTGCTGGATGAACTTTGTAGAATCAGGGGACTTTTCCAAGTAATTAAACAACCTCCAAAACACATAACAGTTTTCCGTTTCTTCTGTTTGATAGTTCATCCTTAACCTGTGGTTCTTTGAGTGATTCTTTCCACATAGATCAAGTGAAAGAAATAGAAGTTTTATAGAGGGTAAAAGAGAACCCACTGGCACAATTACAGGAGAAAGTCTTTGAAAGTACAGGAATTTCTCATTCTTTTAGCAGAGCAGACTTTGTTTCAAACTAGCCATTTGATTCCCTAGGGTCATATTTCTTAGACTATCCTAACATTAAAAACATTGTGGCATGAATTAAATATATATATATTTTTTTTCACACATACATATAATATATTTATGCACACACATATCTGTATATGTGTGTGCATATATATATGTGTGTGTGAAAATATATATATTTTAATATTATATGTATTCTAATACAAATTTAGAACTATCAGATTCAAATAAAATGTACCATGCATGAATTTAGGATGATCAATATAGTCAAAGAAAAATATATTACTGGAAGTAGGGAATGTTAAAACACTTACTAATATTTATTTATTGAAATATTGGCTTATGAAATAAAAAATAGCCAGGATTTTGTAAGTATTAAATAAAATGTAAAATGCTTCCAGGTCATGTTATATGCCTCAAAAATCGGGCAAGAATTTTTCCATTTCCTTTCTTTTCCAAGAGGAAAATAATAGTAATAACTGTGATATTGAACCTCCTCCGGGATTTGGTAAAACATTATAAAAACTCCAACCTGTGCATTTTTGGTTTTCAGGACCTGAACTGAACATGACCTTATCCCATATTTCCAACTTCCTTTCCAAAATTGAGAAATTAGTGATATATAACATCATGTCATTTTTGGCTGAAGTAACATGTCATAAATGATGTTGCACGTTGCTACAACATGCAGAGTGTTGAACAAATATTTCTCTTCTCTTTCCCTTTTCTGTGTTGTTTATTCACTTGTATTCCTAGAAGATGCCAACTCAACACAAAACTTTCTGGCAAAGAAATCTTTAAATGAGTGGAAAGACCCAACTATATTTTTTGGTTTAGGAATTGTACTAGCTATAGAATCCCTCAAGCCTACAGGAAGAAGCTATTAAAATGGATTCCCTACATGTTCATTTTAAATGGGTCAGAAGGTTACATAACAACATAAAATAGCACACTAGAGTTTTAAAAATGATTTATACTTTGTTACATTTATTAATACTAATAACTCCAAACATTTTATATAGAAAAAAAAGCACTTTACTCTTGAAAAATATCATGTCCATCTGTGGACATATGGTGTTTGTAAAGTGTCTTTATTCACAGCTTTATATCCTCATTTCCAGATTTCCTGTGAAGTGTGGTTTTTGTCTCAAATTTAGGCTTTTCTTCTCTCTTCTGGAGAAAAGTGGTTCTTGATATTAGTAAAGAAAAAGGGTATATTCTGTATGAAGTCATGATATGTTATCAAGAAAATATATGCAATTAGCTTGAAGAAACAATTTTATAAAGAATAGGCATGTTTTATAATTTCTAATTATTTTTATAAAGGGCTTTATTCATTTATTTTAGTTAAGAAAACTTTCATGCCATTTAATTCATGCCTAGCATTACTATGAATTCTTTTCATTACTATGCACTTCTTTTAACAAACTTAGTTGTTACCTCCCTATCATACACTATGAGGTAGCATCTGTTAACATCCCTGTTTTATGGGTAAGAAAATTAAACCACACTGTTCTTAAGGAATGGCTGAAGTGACTCAGCTAGTGTGATGAAACTGGCTCCAGAGTCTGAGCTCCAGGGCCTGTGATCTTGCTCCTAATGCAGTTACTGAACCCCTAGAAAATCAAGGAGAAAAGCAAAGCACTTCAAAATACTACATAATATTCTTATTTATTTACTCTTCTCTATAATCCTATGCCGAGGGAGTGAATTTATGCTTGAATATATCTTAACAGTTATGCCCACAATAGCTACACAAAATTGTATCTCATTTAACCTATAATTTTATCATAAATTTAAGTCTGTTTCTATATAGTGAATTTGACTATCAATTTGAAAGATGAATAAAATATTACTCTATGTTTGTATACTTATCCTTTATGGAGGTTGAGATTGAATACCATTTTCTCTACAGATAATAATTGTGATTAATATTTGGAGAATGGGGCTTAACTTTTCCATAATATAAACAGCATCATGATCAGGTGTAATTATTCCTATTTTAATGAGGAGGGAACCAAGCACAGGATGATCATATAGGTAATTGGACGTCACACAACTTATGGACGAATACAGGATATGAATAGGCTGTTTGACTAGAATCTCTGGTCTTGTATATATTATAATCTTTCCCATTGAGTAAACCATCGTGCCTTGGGAGTTGTCCAGGGTCAAAGGCTAAGTGAATTGCCAAGACTGTAGATACGTTTAGACAATTTGACATTGGAAAGGCTTGTATCATTTACTTATTCAGCTAGACTGGAGATGTTACCCAACCTCTGCCAGGATTAGAAGCTTTCTCTTCCTCTGGATCCATCTATCTTTATATCTCTACACATATGTAGAAATATATGTAGAGGGACGCCTGGGTGGCTCAGTGGGTTAGGCAGCTGCCTTCGGCTCAGGTCATGATCCCAGCGTCCTGGGATCGAGTCCCACATCGGGATCCTTGTTCTGTGGGGAACCTGCTTCTCCCTCTGCCTCTGCCTGCCACTCTATCTGCCTGTGCTCACTCTCTCTCTCTCTCTGACAAATAAATAAATAAAATCTTTAAAAAAAAAAGAAATATATGTAGAAATGTATTTGCTTAAATTATTTTAAAATAAAAAAACAATTTAAATATACCTATACTTTAATAATCATTTGCATTTAAAAATTATACGTATGTTTGACTTATTTCACTCAGCATAATCTCTTCCAATCCCGTCCATGTTGATACAAAAGTTGGGTATTCAATAAGTCAAGCAGAGAGAGTCAATTATCATATGATTTCACTTATTTGTGGAGCATAACAAATAACGGAGGACATGGGGAGATGGAAAGGAGAAAGGAGTTGAGGGAAATTGGAGAGGGAGATGAACCATGAGAGACTATGGACTCTGAAAAACAATCTGAGGGTTTTGAAGGGGCGGAGTGGGAGGTTGGGGGAGCCTGGTGGTGGGTATTATGGAGAGCACTTACTGCATGAAGCATTGGGTGTGGTGCATAAACAATGAATTCTGTTACACCGAAAAGAAATTAAATTAAAAAGTAAAATAAAATAAGTTTAAAAAGAAGTTATACATATGTATATATACATGTATATAGCTTTATTTTCCTTTTTTGTATATTTTTAAATAATTTTGACATTTTTAGGTTACTTTGTAATGCATAAGATGTATTAATATAATAAAACATCATTTTTCTACCTCATTTATTTGTTTTGCCATTTTCAAAGAAGTCCTTTAGCTGTGTTGACACAGTAGCTGAATAATTTTCTGTGTCCTATCTTCCCAATACTAATCCAGCAAAAGAGAAATGATACCCATTAATTTCAACCAAGTCAAAATAGAGACTGAAAACTGACTGGCCCAACTTCAGGCAGGATCCATCTCTGGAAATAGTCCCTGTAGCAGGTTAATGAGATGTGTGCCAGTTCTAACTCACATACTCCACCCTTGAGTCTGGAATTGGAGCTGTTCATGAGAAAAGGAAGGATTGAGAATTGGTAAGATATGGCTCCCCAAATGAATATCAAGAGGAATTAATATAAACACGGAGAATGCTGACTGACCTAAATCAATAACTATAGCCAAGTTAAGTGAATAAAGCAGATAATTACTGATCTCTTGAAGTTTATATTCTTGTATATGAAGCCAGGTATAAATATATGTATAAAGCAAAGAGTTGATATAAGTGAATTTATAATGTTATACTCATAATATCTGGCAGCTTTGATATCAGATTGTGCTTACTTTATAAATTTTCTAACTTTTCTGTGAGCTAGAACATTTCTTTTAGTCATTTAAATATACTGATTTGCTAATTACTCATACTGATCTTTAGGACATTTAAAGTCTGATAGGAGAGATGAGATATGTAAATACATTTCTTTTTAAATTTTTTTTTGCTTATACTTTTTAAAGTTGGAATAATAAAATTATAATTAAGGCATAAAATATTTAGGTCCCAGGAGTTCAAGCAGATTTTCTATGAGATAAGATATACTAATGGTATAGATTTTATTAACAATATGATACACCTACCTAGCATAGACTAAACAACCCAAATGAAGAATTTTGGTCAATATGGCATAAACATAACAGAATGATGACAACTTAATCCTGTGCTTATATAAGCAATGTGTATCTGGAGAAGGTATTTGACAATGTGCAGTGAAATAGTTATAACATTTCAATAATTGTTAATGTATATCTTACTTTAAACAATCTTGATAGCAATTTCCTAATCTTTTGAGTTTGTATTTATATTTGAGCAAAAATTATTGCCTTTAATATAGTTGTTCCTTTGTAGTGTGTCTTCATTTATTTAACATATACATAACACAACTTTGTAGAAATGATGAGACGTTTTTACTATAGTACTTTATGATGAAACTCTTTATATAGTAAAAGTAAAACAATTATGATTTCAGAGGTTACAAATGGTGGCACATTTAAAAAAGAAAATAACTTTTATTGGTTATAAAAATTTCTCCTTGATATAAATGACCCCCAAATTTTCTCACTTGAGTGAGATATTTTGGTTACCTTTTTATTGATCTAAGAAATTATGGCCATACTACAGAATTTTCCTTGTTCTTAAACTTTTGGACTTTTATATCTTTCTCCTTTCAGAGCCTTACATTTTCTTTTAGGCACTTAAAAGCTCAAAGAGCATTGTTTATAATATTAGCAGAAAAGCAGAGAGTACCTGGACTTACTTTTCCATTAATAAGCCAAGACAGATGTTTGGAGAAAATTTGTGATACAGAACAGCTATAAATGACTGGAAAATGTAGAAAATATTTGTTGATGCAATACTATGCTTAGAGGAGAATTATAAAAGTCCCCAGAGCTCAAAAAATAAAAATTTAAAAATAAATAAATAAATCTGAACCAAAAGTTGCAAGCTAACTTTCAAGCTATAGTCACAGTAGGAGCATTTACTAGCTATCATTAAGAATACTGGTGTTTAATGCTGGACCCTAGAATGTATAGGATCTCAGTGAAAATGTTGACAAAAAAAAAATCCCCTACACTAACAAAGGTAGCTGAAAAGGAAAATTGTTTGTTTTGGCATTTATAACATGCAAAGAAGTTCACACAGAGAAAATGATATTAAATAGTTCTAAGTCTGGTAGCAGCCAGGGACAACTAACAAAAAGTAATTGCAGGGGTGCCTGGGTGGCTCAGTGGGTTAAGCCTCTGCCTTCGGGTCAGGTCATGGTCTCTTGGTCCTGGGATCGATCCCTGCATCTGGCTCTCTGCTCAGTGGGGAGCCTACTTCCCTCTCTTTCTTGCCTGCCACTCTGCCTACTTGTGATCTCTCTCTCTGTCAAATAAATAAATAAAATCCAAGGAAAAAAAAAGTAAATGCAGGGGCGCCTGGGTGGCTCAGTGGGTTAAGCCGCTGCCTTCGGCTCAGGTCATGATCTCAGAGTCCTGGGATCGATCCCCGCATCGGGCTCTCTGCTCAGCAGGGACCCTGCTTCCTCCTCTCTCTCTGCCTGCCTCTCTGCCTGCTTGTGATCTCTCTGTCAAATAAATAAATAAAATCTTTAAAAAAAAAAAAGTAAATGCAAAGGACTCCCATAGATAAAGTTAAAGAAGGTCTCACTAGACTACAAACCCTACTAAAAATGATTAAAAATCCAAAATTACAAAATAACCAAAGAAACAGAAAATCATGAGTGATATTCCTCAGAACTGAACATATGGAACTTCACGTGATGCAAATGTTGAGTGATACAGTCTAGCTGAATAAGAAAATAATACAACACTTTCACATATGAAATGGACAAAATATACTTATAGCTTTGAAAATTCTCTTACCCTGTGACTCTGGACTCTCTATCCAGTGTTTTATTCAATGGGAGGGAATGCAATGTCATATAAGAGCAGAGATTCAGGTTACACTGCTGATTCACATTTTACATTTGTCCATGTGGCATCCAATTATCAACCTGATCTTCCACTGCCTAGTTTCATCCTCATTAAAATAAGAATAATTATCCCTGCATGAATATGTTAGGGATTACATTGAATCTGTAGATCACTTTGGTATATTAGCAATTGACATTTAATATTTAAACAATCCATGAATATGAACATGAGATGTGTTCCCATTTATTTATATCTTCTTTAATTTATTTTATTATTTATTTTATTTCATTTCATTCCATTTTTTTCAGTGTTCCAAGATTCATTGTTTATGCACCCCACCCAGTGCTCCATGCAATAGGTGCCCTCCTTAATACCCACCACCATGCTCACCCACCCTCCCAACCCCCAAAACACCCTCAGTTTGTTTCTCAGAGTCCACAGTTTCTCATGGTTCATCTCCTCCTCTGACTTTCCCCCCTTCACTTTTCCCTTCATTCTCCTAATGTCCTCCATGTTATTCCTGATGTTCCACAAGCAAGTGAAACTGTAAGATAATTGACTTTCTCTGCTTGACTTATTTCACTCAACATAATCTCCTCCAGTCCCATGTATGTTGATGCAAAAGGTGGGTATTCATCCTTTCTGATGGCTGACTAATATTCCATCATGTGTACGGACCACATCGTCTTTATCCATTTGTCTGTTGAAAGGTATCTCAGCTCTTTCCACAGTTTGGCTATTGTGGACATTGCTGCTATGTACATTGGGTTACATATGGCCTTTCTTTTCACTGCATCTGTATCTTTAAGGCAAATACCCATTAGTGCAATTGCTGGTCATTTCATTTAATTTCTTAAGAAATCTCCAGTTTTCCAAAGTGGCTACACCAACTTGCATCCCCACCAACAATGTAAGAGGGTTCCCCTTTCCCCATATCCTCTCTAACATTTGTTGTTTACTGCCTTGTTAATTTTGGCCATTCTAACTGGTGTAAGGTGGTATCTCAGTGTGGTTTTGATTTGAATCTCCCTGATGGTTAATGACAATAAACATTGTTTCATGTGTTTGCCAGCCATTTGTATGTCTTCATTGAAGAAGTGTCTGTTCATGTCTTCTGCTCATTTTTTGACTTGATTATCTGTTTTTTGGGTGTTGAGTTTGAGAAGTTTTTTATGGATCTTGGATATCAGCCTTTTGTCTGTAGTGTCATTTGTGAATATCTTCTCCCATTCCATGGGTTGCCTCTTTGTTTTGTCAACTGTTTCTTTGCTGTGCAGAAGCTTTTGATCTTGATGAAGTCCCAAAAGTTCATTCTTACTTTTGTTTCCCTTGCCTTTGGAGACATGTCTTGAAAGAAGTTGCTGTGGCCGATGTCAAAGAGGTTACTGCCTATGTTTTCCTCTAGGATTTTGATGGATTACTGCCTCATGTTGAGGTCTTTCATCCATTTTGAGTTTATCTTTGTGTATGGTGTAAGAGAATGGTCAAATTTCATTCTGCTGTACATAGTTGTCCAATTTTCCCAGCACCATTTATTGGAGAGACTGTCTTTTTTCCACTGTATATTTTTTTTCCTGCTTTGTCAAACATTATTTGACCATAGAGTTGAGGGTCCATATCTGGCTCTCCACTCTGTTCCATTGGTCTATGTGTCTGTTTTTGTGCCAGTACCATTCTGTCTTGGTGATCAGAACTTTGTAATAAAGCTTGAAATCAGGCAACGTGATGCTCTAAGTTTTGTTTTTCTTTTTCAACATTTCTTGCCAATGCACGGTCTTTTCTGGTTCCATACAAATGTTAGGATTTGAAAAATCCAGCTCTTTGAAAAATACTGAGGGTATTTTGATCAGGATAGCATTGAAAGTATAGATTGCTCAGGACAGCACAGACATTTAACAATGTTTGTTCTTCCGATCCATGATCATGGAATGGTCTTCCATCTTTTTGTGTCTTCAATTTCTTTCATGAGTGTTCTGTCCTTGAGTACAGATGCTTCACCTCTTTGGTTAGGTTTATTCCAAGGTATCTTATGGTTTTTAGTGCTATTGTAAATGGAATAGATTCTCTAATTTCCCTTTCTACAGTTTCATTGTTAGTATATAAGAAAGCAACTAATTTCTGTACATTGATTTTTGTATCCTGCCACATTACTGAATTGCTGTATGAGTTGTAGTAATTTGAGGGAGGAGTCTTTTGAGTTCTCCACATAAAGTATCATGTCATCTGTGAAGAGAGTTTGACTACTTTTTTGACAATTTGAGTACATTTTTTTTTTCTTTTTGTGTCTGATTGCTATTGCTGGGAGTTCTAGTACTATGTTGAAAATAGTGGCAAGAATGGACATCCTGGTTGTGTTCCTGATCTTAACGGGAAGGCTCTCAGCTTTTCCCCTTTGAGAATGATATTCACTGTGGGTTTTTCATAGCTGGATTTTATGAAGTTGAGGAATGTTTCCTCTATCCCTATACTCTGAAGAGTTTTAATCAGGAAAGGATGCTGTATTTTTTCAAATGCTTTTTCTGCAACAATTGAGAGGACTATGTCTTTCTTCCCTCTTCTCTTATTAATTTGTTCTATCACAATGATTGATTTGCGAATGTGAACCACCCTTGCATCCCAGGGATAAATCCCACCTGGTCATAGTGGATAATCTTTTAAATGTTCTCTTGGATCCTGTTAGCTATAATCTTGTTGAAAGTCTTGGCATCCCTATTCATCAGGAATATTGGTCTGAAATTCTCCTTTTTGGTGGGGTCTTTGCCTGGTTTGGGGAATCAAGGTAATGCTGGCTTCATAGAAAGAGGAAGTTTTCCTTCTGTTTCTATTTTTTGAAACAGCTTCAGGAGAATAGGTGTTATTTCTTCTTTGGATGTTTGGTAGAATTCCCCGGGGAATCTATCATGTTCTGGACTCTTATTTTTTGGGCAGTTTGTAACAATGTTTCATAGTTTTCATTTCCTAAATCTTTTATCTCCTTGGTTAAGCTAATTCCCAAGTATTTTATTCTTTTTTACAGTATTATAAATGGAATTGTTTTTGTTATTTCTTTCAGATTGTTGATTTTTTATACAGAGAAATGCAACTCATTTTTGTTGTATCCTGCTACCTTGGTGAATTTATTTAGTAGTTCTAACAGTTTTGTTTGTTTGTTTGTTTGTTTTTTCAGACTCTTTAGGGTTTTCTACATATGATATCATTTTATCTACAAACATTGGTAATTTTATATCTTACTTTACAATTTTAATGTCTTTTAATGCTTTAATGTCTTTTATTGTTTAATTGTTCTGGCTAGAACTTCTAGTAGTATGCTGAATACAAGTGGAAAAAGGGAGCATTTTGCCCTATTCCTGATCTTAGAGGAAATAACTTTTAGTTCTTCACCATTGAGTGTGATATTCACTGTTCATTTTTAATATATGACTTTTATTATGTTGAAGTGACTTCCTTCTATTCCTGGTTTGTTGAGTGTTTTTATCATGAAACTGTGTTGAATTTTGTCAAATGCTTTTCCTACATTGATTGAGCCACGTGGGTTTTTTAGTTTCCTTCATTCTGTTGATGTGGCATGTTGAATTAATCAATTTGATTAATTGATGCTGAACTATCCTTGAATTCCACAAATAAATACTATTGGTCATGGTGTAAAATTCTTTTAATATGCTGCTGAATTTTGTTTACTAGTGTTTTGTTGAGGATCTTTGTATCAGTGTTCATAAGGGATATTGATCTGTAATTTTCATTTATTGTAGTATCTTTGGCCTTGAAATGAGTTAGGAATTATCCCTTTCTCTTCAGGGTTTTTTTTTTTTTTTTTTTCTGGAAATATTTGAGAAGGATTGGTATTAGTTCTTAAATGTTTGATAGAATTCACCAGTGAAGCCATGTGGTCTTGAACTTTTGTTTGCTGGTAGGTTTTTTATACAGACTCAGTCTCTTTTTACTAGTTATATGTCTGTTCAAATTTTCTATTTCTTTATGATTCAGTTTTGGTAGATTTTGTGTTTCTAGGAATTTTTCCATTTCACCTAAGTTAACTAATTTGTTGATATACAATTATTCATACTCTTATTTTTAATTTTTTTTAAAAAAATATTTATTTATTTATTTATTTGAGAGAAAGTGCAAGAGCACAAGCAGAGGGAAAAGTAGGCAGAGCAAGAGGGAGAAGCAGGCTTTCCATGGAACAGGAAGCCCAATGTGGTGCTTGATTCCAGGAACCCAGGATCATGACCTGAGTGGAAGACACACACTTAACCGGCTGAGCCACCCAGATGCCCATAGTACTCTTTTTTTTTCTTTAAGATTTTATTTATTTATTTGACAGAGAGAGATCACAAGTAGACAGAGAGGCAGGCAGAGAGAGAGGGGAGGAAGCAGGCTCCCTGCTGAGCAGAGAGCCCGATGTGGGGCTCGATCCCAGGACCCTGAGATCATGACCTGAGCCGAAGGCAGAGGCCCTAACCCACTGAGCCACCCAGGAACCCCCCATAGTACTCTTTTATATTCATTTTTATTTCTGTAAACTTGTTATTAATGTCCTTACTTTCATTTCATATTCTAATAATTTGAGTATTTTTTTTCTTCATCAATTATAGAATCTATAGAAAGTATTTAGATCAAACATATGGAATAAGGAAGGACATAAGAATGTCTCCTAGATTTCTAGCTTGTATTACTGATGGTCCTGTTAAGATGGGAAAGCATGTGAGAAGGTGCAATGATAAGATCAAACAAGGAAAAGCAAACTGAAATCATGTTTCTATATCTCCAAAGTCTATGCTTTGCTCAATTCCTACTACCCTTCTTTCCTATTTGCTATAGAAAAAGCCCATTCTTTGTGGTTTCCTTCCTTAGTATGCTGTAACTGCCAAGGAGACAGGGGTTTGCTTTATATAATATATCCACACCTCTAGAATATATCAGATAAACATAAAATATGAATAGAATGAGAATGCTAATTATTTTGTATTAAAATGAGTTTCTTACCTCCTTTTCAAAATATTTAGTTGCTCTTTAGCATTTCTTGGAAACAAAATTTGCATCCATCACTCACAAGAATGACAGATTCAAAGAGAAAATTCACTGGAGTAAGGACAAGAAGCTATACAGAGAAAGCAATGTCTTTAGGGTCCCTCCAGAATTCTATCTGGTGGGTGATATGAAATTGCCAGCGTCTGATCCTTTTTTACCTGCAAGAAAATGCAGTCTCATACAGTTTAACCAAATAGTAGGTCCAGCAGAAGGTCAGGTAATTTTTTTTTTTTTTTTTTTGAGAACTCTAATGGTGGTCATCTTATAAATAAGTCTTCTTTTCTATTCACTGGTATCCATATTACTTGGAAAATCTCTTTGACTTTAGTTTTTTGCATGTATTTCATCTTTTGCTCCCTTACAGACTAGTGAAAATTCAACATATATATTTATTTAATTTTTTAAAAAGTGAATCTAGTAATGAATCTTTTTACCATTGCTTTCCTTGGGACAGAGATTGCTTACCAGATATAAAATTTTTACTGCCTATCAAAATGTATTAAAATCCATTAAAGTTGATAATTGATATTAGGTGTTTCAACTCAGTATTTGATAGATATCAAACACAAACAACATTTCCCGCTTAGACAATAAGCTTTATATTTTTACATAACATTTTTCCTATAGATAATACCACATTTTCAGTTTTTTTCACCAATATAGTGTAATTACTATGCTGCTATTAATTAATCAACTATTCATTAGTGCAATAGAAACAATCAAAATTTTCTAAAATATTAGATAATTTATCAATAAAATAAATGAAGTTTTATTAAGCATAAAAACACATATTTTGTATTGAAATTTAAAGATATTAAATAAGTCCTTGGGCCATTGAATTCCATTTTTATCATTATGTTACAATGTGATGCATACCTTTTATTTTCTATTTATTTCTATTTTCTATTTATTTTCTGTGATGCATACTTTTTATTTTCTATTATTTCTATTTTCTATTTTATTTTCTATTAACTTCAAGTAATATTTTGTCACTATGTATTTTTTTGGGGGGGACTATGAATAGAGATTAGGTGACTGTGAGAGATATACTAACTTGGCCTTTTATATTGCTCTCCTGTCTGATGTTGGACCCTGCTCATTATACAATAATACAATAAAAGTTAAAAGATGAAATTGCAAGATGAATAAGCTGCATTCAATTGAGCACGGTTCAGGGGAAATACAACTGCTTTAAGAATCTTGGGAGCTAAGCTGACATCCCTGAGAATTCCAGAAACTTCTTGTCTTCTGTAAAGTAGAAATATGGATTCTTGCCACATCTAATTCATTCAGCTGTCATAGTGATGAAAAATGAGATAATGATGGTGAAAGAACACAATGAATAAATTGTTATAAAAATATACTTAGATATCTATTTTGTATAGATGAGGAAACTTAGATTTAGAAAGACTAAATGACTAATTAATTATAGACCTTCTTTTAAAAATCCATGTGATCTTTCTTTGACATTTTATAGAGAATGATACAAACTTTAAGACAATGGTTAGAGTAATAGCTCCTGCATTTTCTAATTTTTAGCCCAAGTCATTCCTGTTGCAATTTAGTTCAATTCTAAGGTCTTGCTGTAGAGCAAGGAGAGAACAGGTGTTCATCTATCCATAGAACAGATCATTGACATCACTGCATAGTATGCTATTATTAGATTCTTTCCTTAGCTGTATTTTATCAAAGTCACACAAACAATTTTTGAGGTCTTACCTATTATCTTAATTTTATTTTTAATCATCTCTCTTTTTTCCCCCACTATGCTGTCTCTGTTGTTTTTTTCTTTCTTTCTTTCTTTTTATCTTTGTTAATATTAATTATATTTGGCAATATTTCTTTTGAGATGCATGTGATTCCATAATGAAAGAAAATAAGTACAGTAGGTATAGCTGACCCTCTATCTGAATAATGCAATTCCTGTGCAGCCTTAAGTATAATGTACAATATTCATTAACTTTTATTCATTAGATGTTTCTGTGTATCCTATAATATTACTTTTATTGTTTCCAAGCTTTTATTCTTAAGGGCTTAAATGTTCCTCATTCATCCATTTGGCTGCCCCTAAGAAGCACTGAGGCTTAGCCAGTTTCGGCTGCCTTAAAATTACTATAGACTGGGTAGCTTAGATGACAAACATTCATTTCTCACACTTCTGGAGACTTGGAAGTCTAAGGTCAGGTGCTGGCTGATTTGAGGTCTGGAGAAGACCTTCTTTCAGGCTTATAGCTGACTGCCTTTGCTGTGTCCTCCCATGACAGAAAGTGATCATCTCTCTTGCATTTCTTCTTATAGGGGCACTAAGCACGTTCATAAAGGTACAACAGGGAGTTTTAAGTATTGGCTGCCATAGAAGCTTGAGTGTTCAAATTAATTTTTTTTTATTTTTTTTAAATTTGAGGCATTGAATTTGGGAACGCTATTTAAATAATGACTAGGTCAATATCAGTTATTTTTTCCATATTCTCTGGGTAATAGATTCATTTTGAATATTTAAGACGCATGCTTGATAGTAACCTTAATTGGTATTCATTTATTGTTTCAAATAAATTATGGTAATCTGCTACACTCCATTCCTCCAAAGTGGGAAAATGTGTGTCAAGCTTCATATTGATGTAATTACATATCATTTTTCTTATATTCCCCCACTATTATTATTGTTATTATTATTATTATTATGCACTCAATTTAGCTTTCCTTTGAGGTTGGAATGATTGATCAATAGTATTTTAAAAGGCTTCACACTTATTTTTCACTAATGGTATATAAGAAATATATATAATATAGCCTGAAATGGAATCACATTTATTTTAATGATAACAAAACTTTTGATGAGAGAATCAATATCATTCTTATTGGTTTTAGCAAAGTCTAAGCATCTTAGATCAATTTGAGAAAGGTAAATTGTCAGTGGAGTCATTATGTTTTCCTTGTAAGGTTATCATTATTATCTTGGAGTCCTTTTTGGACTTTTCTTTGGCTACGAGGCCTTTATTCTATAAAGAAGCCAAATATTACTTATAAGTAATGAAAAACAATGATAAGCATACCATTTAACAAATTTGTAATATATTACCCAATGATAATCAAATAAACGGCCTCAGCCAATTCACACAGTCCTGTCCTTCACTCCATAGCTTATTATTACATTGTGTTTTAGACAATAAATT
The DNA here is from genome assembly GCF_902655055.1 of Lutra lutra. Lineage (NCBI taxonomy): Eukaryota > Metazoa > Chordata > Mammalia > Carnivora > Mustelidae > Lutra > Lutra lutra. The sequence continues at coordinate 109,645,925 of NC_062285.1, forward strand.
AAATACTAACCTTTTTTGGTAGTACTTTAAAGAACTTTCACTCCAGTAATAAAATTTTCGTATAGTTATCTGGAAATGTTTTTATTAGTTTTAATTCTAAAGAAATAGCAGAATAGAAAGATATCTACATAAAGGAATTTTTATTTGAGCATAAAATGAAATTATTATAACTGATATGACTATAAAATTTCTACATGAATAAGGACAAATTTCTAGGAAATAAAAAATAAAATGCCAAAGGAAGAAACAATATAAAAGCAATAGAAATAGGTAACATATGTGCTATGGAAATACTTTTGTTGTTTTAAGTATCTCTTCTGTGGTTTTGGACCTAATATTTATTTTTAGACTTTCCAGTTTTAAGCAGCACAATTAAGAAAAAATATCCACCTTCTCTTCTCAGAAAGGTTTGTATTATTAAGACACATCTGCGGGGCGCCTGGGTGGCTCAGTGGGTTAACCCGCTTCCTTCGGCTCAGGTCATGATCTCAGGGTCCTGGGATCGAGCCCCGCATCGGACTCTCTGCTCAGCAGGGAGCCTGCTTCCTCCTCTCTCTCTGCCTGCCTCTCTGCCTACTTGTGATCTCTCTCTGTCAGATAAATAAATAAAGTCTTTAAAAAAATTTAAAAAAAAAAGACACATCTGCAGCCCTAAACCATAATACATAAACAAAACAAAAAACTAGCCAAATGCAATGAAGGTTAAGTAGAGATGTGAAAGGTCCCTAAGAAGTGACGATGTTGAACTAAGCTCTGTGAGTAGCAATGGTAAATAAAACCTCATACACAACTCTTGTGTCCTAGAAAATGGCTTACCCAAAGAACCATCCTTCTCTGTATAGTTTCTTAGACTTGCTGTCCACTCATTCATGACTCCTATAAGACTCACAGAAGACATACTTGTTTACCTCTGAGAAGGTAAACACAGATCTTTAAGCTGCTGCTTTAACTTAACAAGGCCAGATACAGACCCTCCAACTTTCCATTCTTTGTATCATCCATGATTAGTAGTTGAGGTCTAAAGTAGATGGACACAGAAATGAATAGTCCCTGTTTTGCTGATTTGACTGAGACATGTCCTGATTACAAACTCAGTTCCAATAGTAGATCACTCCAACTATGACTCATCTACTGCTCCTTATAAAAGTATAAGAGGGCATCCTCCTGCCAAGACACTCTCATTTTCAAATCTGAGGTATTCTTCCTATTGCAATAACTTGAATAAAATTACTTTCCTTGTTTTATTTTGGTTGTTGAAAGAGGGAACATTCAAAGATGTACACCCTATAAAAATAAGGCAGAGGATATTTCTCTCCATGACATTCAAAAACATTAGCTCTGCAGCCATTACATCTGGATTACAAATCCCATCTCTAACATTTAAAAGCTTTTTGAACTTCAGAAAATGTACCTAAAATGCTTATCTCAACTTAAAATAGGCTTCAGTGCATTACCTATTTCATTAGCTATTCTACGCAGAGTTACTGTATATTTGCATAGATACATATATCACTTAGAATTTTGCCAGTCACATGTAAGGGTTATTGGAATGTTAGATGTTCTTTTTATTACTCTTGCTGCTTTTGAATATTAGCTCCTTTTATTATTATTGATTTTATTTTTTTCTCTCAAGTTGCACAGTCTAAAGAAATAAAACAATACTCAGTTTGGGAAACTGGGATAAAATTGAATGGGCTGGAAGTGAGAACATCCTGAGATATTGTGTGAAATTAAAGTATGGGTCTAGTTTAGGAACCATTCAGAAAATCACTTATGCAAGATGGAGTAATTAATCAGGGTAGAATAGAGAAAGAGTTCTAAATTATGAGTGTGGAATTTAGTTACAAGGACTAGGAATTAGCTTGTATATATATACACAATATATACACATTATTATAAAAACAATTTATGCTTCCTTCAAAGAAGTACTTGGCTCACCTCTATATGAACTTCATGGAAATAGCTAGTTCAAGAAGAATTAATCTCATAAAAATATGAGTAATAACCAGATAAAGACAAATATACTACTCATTATTTATTTGTTTATTTATTCAATCAACATTTCATGAGAACTCACTAGTGCCAAGAATTTTTCTGATACATCAGTAAACAATAATAACAACAAAATAATGGTGACTGCTCTCAAGGAATTTTCATTTTATTGGGAGAAATAGATAATGAAGCTAAATTTCAGAAAATAAACAATAAATTTTATAAGTGAGTAAAATTTATGTGGTGGTAGATAGTGATTAAGATTGGAAAGGGAAAAAGAAAACAAGATGAAGAGAATGAGGAATGCTGAGTAGTACAAATGAGAGATACTACCAGTATAATATTAAATAAGATGGTCAGGGTAGGGGGTGTCTGAATGGCTCACTTGGTAGAGCATGCAACTCTTGATCTCAGGCTCATTAATTTGAGCCCCTCATTGGGTATAAAGAATAAGTAAACAAACAAACACATAAATAAATAAATAGATAAATAAATAAATAAAATATTTCTTAAAAAAAAAGAGGTGGTCAGGGTAATCTTTGAAAAGCTGAGGTTTAGACAAAGACTTGCAAAGTGTGAGACAATGGAAGTGGATATGTTAAAGAAGAATGTACAAAACAAAGAGAACATTTGGAGCAAAACAAAAATGTGTCTGGTGTATTGGAGGAAGAAGAAGAAGACTGAAGTGACTGGAGCAGAATGAAAAATAGAGTAGTATAAAAATCTGAGAAAGAGTGGGCAGGTTATATAGGGTTTGGTAGACTGGTGAAGTTTTGTTTTTTTTGTTTGTTTGTTTACTCTGAAAAAAATTAGAGAGCATTACAGGGCTTAGAGCAGAAAAGGGGCATAATCTAACTTGGTTTTAACAGGATTACTATTTCTGCTCTTTTGAAAATAAATGAAATAGTTTTGTTGATTGTTTCCTTTGCTGTACAGAAGTTTTTCATTTTGATGGAGTCCCAGTAGTTTATTTTTGCTTTTGTTTCCCTTGCCTCAGGAGAGATATCCAGAAAGAAGTTGCTATGGCTGATGTCATAGAGGTTACTGCCTGTGTGTTCCTTTAAGAATTTTAATGGTTTCAAGTCTCACAGTTAGGTCCTTAATCCATTTTAAATTTATGTTTATGTATGGTGTAAGAAAGTGGTCCAGTTTCATTTGTATGTGGCTGTCCAGTTAGATCTTTAATCCATTTTGAATTTATTTTTGTGTGTGGTGTAAGAAAGTGGTCCAGTTTCATTCTTTTGCATGTGGCTGTCCAGTTTTCCCAACACCATTTGTTGAACAGACTGTCTTCTACCCAGTAGATATTCTTTCCTGTTTTGTCAAAGATTAATGGACCATATAGCTGTAGGTTCATTTCTGGGTTTTCTATTCTGTTCTATTGATCTATGTGTCTATTTTTTGTGCCAATACTGTACTGTATTGATCACTACATCTTTGTAATATAATTTGAAGTCTGGAATTGTGATGCCTGTAGCTTTGCTTTTCTTTTACAAGCTTGCTTTGACTATTTGAATTCTTTTGTGGTTCCATACAAATTTTAAGATTGTTTGTTCTAGTTCTGTGAAAAATACTGTTGTTGTTGTTGTTGTTATTTTTCCTAGGGATGGTATTAAATGTGTAGATTGTTTTGGAATGTGCCGAGAATAGCCAGCACTCCCTGTACCAAAGGATAAAGATTACTCCAAACTTCCCAGTGAAAGAGAGAAGGCAAGGGGGTCAACCCTCACAGATGAAGACACTTTGCTCTTCTTTGCTCCCACCTTTATTGGTTCTTCAGGATAATCATAGATATTTATCACTGTTTCTCAAACACTGGATGTGTGACAAGGAGTCTTACTAGAACTAGGAGGATCTGTTTACGGGAAAGATATGATATGCTAATCTGCATGTTCTACAAGTTCTGCTAAACATGGCCTAGGGGACAATGCATACATCTCTTAGATCAGAGGCTGGCTGTTTGGGTTAAGAAAGTTTTGGAGAAAGCAGCTCCCTGCAGCATTCCTATAGCGGAGTTGTTGCATAGGCCTCAGCATTTCCAATGGTCTACACCCTTCTCAGGAACCTTCCCTGCCCCCAAGAGCCCGTGTTACATTTTAGCAAGCCAGGTATTATGGATGACTTCATGTTCTACATTAACCTCAACAGCAATGGGTTAAATAGATGATTGAGGGTTAGGGAGTGTCCTTGTGATGAGCACCTGGTGTTGTATGGAAATGTTGAATCATAAATCCTACACCTGGAGTTAATATTACACTGTATGTTAACTAACTGGAATTTAAATAAACCTTTAAAAAAAGAAAATAAATGAAATAAACTACAGGAAATGATAGAAACAGGAAGACCTTTTAACAGGGTATTAGAGTGTAGAATGATAGTGGCTCAGTCTGGGATAATGACAGTGCATTGGTGAGATATGTTCAGATTAGATTTTGGAAGAATAAACAAAAAGTCAGTTGTGACATGTTGAGATTTAGATGTATAGAAGTTATTCAAGAGAAGTTTGTGTAGGTATCTTTATAATTTAATCTAGACTTTGGAGAGAGGTCTTTATAAATTTATCCAAATTAAATCTTAATATTTAATTTTAATTGTTTAGGAAATTTAAATTGTTTTGGAAATAGAATCAAATGCAATAACCAAGGGATGTAGAAAGAACAGAAGGCAAAAATGTACCAAATGTGCATAGTGAAAAGTAAAAACAAACTAACAAACATGGTATAAGAATAAAAATGATTAAGTTAAATTGCTAATGCCATTATATAGGAAAGATGTTAAGAGAACAAATCCTAGGAATACTCATCACAAGAATATTTTTTTCTTTTTTCTTTTTTTTTCCTTTTTATTATACCTGTATGAGAAGATGCATGTTAATCTCTTGTGGTAATCATTTCAGAATATATGTAAATGAAACCATCATTAAACTAATATAATTATGTATGTCAATTATTTCTCAATAAAATTGAAAAAGAACCTTTAAAAATAAATGTATACCATGTTCATGGATTGGAAGACTAGATATCATTATGACATTACCTCCCCTCAAAGTGATATGCAGATTAAATGTAATACCAATTGAAATCACAGCAGACATTTTTAAAGCAATTGAAAGCTGATTCTAAACTATATCCATGCAAAGAACCTAGAAAAGTCCAACAATTTTGGAAAAAACAAATTTGAAATACTTTCATTACCGATATCACAGTTTATTCTAAAAACAGAGTAATTGTGAATGATATATGATATTGACATAGACAAATAAATTATGTAGCAGAACAACTTCAGACATCATCCAAAATGGAGATCTTCTGAAGAAATATTGCACAAACAAACAAATACATGGTTGGCTACACTTTAAGAGTAAAAAGTATTGAATAATACATCATCAAAAATTAAAACATATATGCTTATCACATATGGAAGCAAAAAAGGAAGTGGCTAGCCTGGCCACATAGTGAGAGAAAATCTTTCAATACATCTATCTGACTAAAGACTTAATCCAGAATATAGAGTTCCTACAACTCAAAAGAAAAAAGAAAAATAAATAAAATGGGTAAAGAACTTGAGCAGATATTTCAGAAATCACCAACAAACACACGTAAAGTGCTCAAAATCAACAATAAGCAGGGATATGCCAGTTAAAACTGCTGTTAGTTATTTTTTACAATTTCATACAATGACTAAAATTAAAAAGACTAATAACATCGACTGTTGGTGAGGATGTGGAAAAACTGATGCTTTTATATACTACTGTGCCAGTATAAAATGATAACAACCATGTGGCAAACTGTATACAAGTTTCTGATAAAATTCTATCACTTAACAATTCTATCCCTATGTATTAAATATCCATAGGAAGACCTGCATAAAAAATGTTGAAAGCAGTTTTATTCATTATAACTACAAACTGGAAGCAACCCAACTGTCTAGCATGAGACAAATAGTTAAAGAGAAAATTCTTTGAAATTAAATATATATGATTTCTAAGAATTTAGTGATTTAGATGAGAGTTAAGAAATTACTGAAGAACTTAAAAGCAAAATTCAAATTAAGAGAATACGTGAGAAAAAATATAAGAGGTGAAGAGGATTGATCCAAAAGATCCAAGACCCAAGTGAAATGAATATTGAAAGTTAGAAATATGGTATTACCAATGGAAAAGATATAGGAAATTTAGAACTGAATTGAGACAAGTATCTTCTTTTTAATAGCTCTACAGAGTATAAGCAGCATAAATAAAAAATCAAATGACTCGCATATGTTATATAGTATAACTTTGGGATTTGCATTTTTTCCTTAAAGAATTAGCTGGAGGCATTTATTACTACTATTAAATTATTAAGTACTATTTAAAATCTAATATTATTTTGGAATATTTTCTTTTAAATATAGGTGGCCACAAGGAAATATTATTCTTGATCAACTAGTAATTTTATAAGAAAATAAATAACTATACACATACAGTGATTTGCCTTTCTTTCTGGATAAAATAATACCTAGTAATAAAGAACAAAATGGCTTTCAAAGGGAAGATGGATTCTTTTTCACAGCACAAATGGCCTGAGGTATAAAAACTTGATCTATACTTCCTCATGAAAAACAACCAGCAAGAAAAAAGTAGAAAGCCAGTTCTAAGAGCCACATATACACATACGTATACACACACACACACAATTTACTTAGTTATTAGGGATAATTTTGATTTTGCGAAGAAATTTCTAATCATTTTATTCTAAATTAAAAGGGAATTGTTTATTACTAATGTTATACTATTAAATATTATTAAATACATAAAATGTGCATATGTAAATGAAATGCTTCTCAAATCTTCAAAGCAATAATGTGAGACCTTCTTTTGCATGTTTAAGACTAAATATAGTAGTAAAAGCATGTGATTTATAATTTCAGATTATAGCCAGATTGACATGTTTTAGAACCCTAAGTTTACTAGGGGTTAATTTTGGAATCTTGGAATCTGAGGAGTTCAATGTCATCCATCAAATAAGAATCAGAATATGTACCTTGTGAATTTAATGCAAATTTGAATATATGTAAAATATCTCATATAAAGCCTTAAGTATTATAGATACTCAATTCAGAATCATTTTGTAAAATCCTTACCTGGCTTCCCAGTTCCCCTACAATAAAATCCCTTGTCCTAAATATGTATCACATCTCTTCATCATCAGAGACTTCTTCATCTCTCCACCTAATATCATGTGTGTCCAGCAATATTCAAGCACTTACAATTTCTTGAATGTGCTATCCACTTCTACACTTTGCATATGCCTCTTTCTGCATTTGTCGCTCTACTCTTCTATATCAGTATGTTTCAGCTTTCACCTTCTCAGCTACATCTTACTTATTTTTTATTTCTTCATTGACATATTCATTCATCACACAGGGCCTGTACCTATTTGTAAGACACTGCATCTGACTCTCAGAATATGGTGTTAAGCAGAATAAAGATTTGTCCTCACAGACCTCACAGTGGAGTGGGTGGAGACACATCTACACTCACGTACATACATACACAAATCTATAACACAGGCAGGCAAAGAATGTAAAATCTGGTGGTGATGAGAGCTATGATCAAAATAGAGCCATAGGCTATAATGCAGTGTGGATTTAACAATGTCAGTAAGATAAGGCCATGAATGGGAGGAAATGAAATCACTGCCAGGGAACATCTGATATACCACCCAGTAGTACGTACTGAAAAATTCAGATTTTATTTTAGGAAGACTTTGGAGGATTTGGAGCAGGCAAATAGTATAACCTGATAGGCATTTTAGAAATATCCTGATGTTTGCTGAACAGAAAATTTTGCAGGATAGCAAGAAAGGAAAAAAAAAAAAGACCACATTGTCAAGGTGAGAGAAGATAATGACTTTTATTAATGTCAAAGAGGTGGAAACTGGGTTAAGGGCTTGTTAATGAAATATGAAAAATTCACTTTGACTTCCTGATTAGACTTAGATGTGAGAGATGGAGGTACAAGGCTGATCTGTAAGCATGTTGGTGATGCACTGCCAGATGCTAAGATGAGACATTAGTGAGGAAGACCTGGGAGGAAATCAAGATTCTTTTATAACATGTGTTTCATTTGAGATTCCTGGTAGGCAGTTTTTCAAGTGAACATATCACTTAGTGATATTTTGAAGGAAATAGTCTACAGATGATATTAGCATATAAATGGCACTTAAAGCCTAGAGCCAAGGATTATATAAAGTAGAGAAAGGGGCGGGATACTGAACTTTGGGTAGCTTGAATCTTTTAGCAAATATAAAGGGGGGAAGGTTGTATGAAGGAAACATGGACAGAGTGACCAATAAATAACAGAAAAACTAGGATAATAAGTTGTCCTGTACATGTAGTAAAGAATTTTGTGTTATGTAGGGTAGAAAAAGCTAAACACACACTGGGTTAAATAGAAAAATCATGTTAATGTATGTCCAAGGGTTAACAGTTAAGGCTGTTAGGGCATTTGGTTTTGTCATTCTCAGTGTGGCTCCCATTGCTGGGTCCATGTGTCTACTCTTCTTTGAATCAATCATCTCCCAGCTGGAGGAAAAGAGAAAAAAGATAAAGGGAGTTTACTCCTTTCTTTAAGGCCATGGCACAGAAGAGCCCCACATCACTTCTGCACACATCCTAATTGCAAGTACCTCATTTCACATCCCTGCCTAGTTCCTGCAGAAGTTGGAAATGTAGTTTTTAAGGCAATGGCAATGTGACCAGCTAAAACTTTATTACTACAGAAAAGGGAAAGCACAGATAGTGTAATGATTAGGTGTTTCTTCTACATAACTATATTAAAGAGGGCAGTGATTATCTATGTAGAATGTTGCTATGAGGTCAGGTAATCAGACAAAGGGATTCATTGTTGGATTTGTCAAAATAGAACTTACTAGTGACATTGATTTAGTGAGTTTCAGTGGAATAGTGGGATTATGGAAAGAAAAAAAAAAGCTTAAAAGTCAGCATGGCTAATGCAAAGATGAGCGAAAACCAGCAAAACTAAAACAAAACAGAACAAGAAAACAAAGAAACAAGAAACAAAGGAAAGGTGTATCTCAAAATTTTTACAAACTCTATATCTCTACTCTAAACTTTATAGAATCAGAATTAATTAGAGTAATGCTGACATAAATTTGTTCCCTCGATTACAAATTAACAACAAAAGACAGCATAAAGAGAGAAAAACTTAATAGCATCCATTTATTTACAAAAATATATCATGGGTGACCAAATAACTTAAACATATCCCAGCAAAACTGAAAAGATTGTAAGCCAAACTGAAACAAGAGAAAAGACACTCAGAGAATTCTTAACCTTGATGTATTCATATCTCCAGTATTCAGTTGTACATGAAGATGCTCAAAGAATTGCCTGCTTTTATTATATCACTTTAGTTAATATTTAAATGGAAATTCAGTGAACAAGAGAACCCTGCAAGGTAAAATGACAGAAAGGACTTTCCTGAATAATTAATGGGTCTGATCATTACAGAACACCTAGCTAACCTTGATTCCTGACATATATAGTCAGATGAGAAATCAGACACCAAACAGAGCATGGAGGAATTCAGGAATTATTTATTTTTGAAAATTTTTAGAGTTTGTTTTTTTGTTTTGTTTTGTTTTAAGATTGTATTTATTTATTTGTAAGAGAAAGAGAGAGAATTTCAAGCAGACTCCTTGCCAAGCAGAGAGCCCCACTCAGGGCTTGATCCCATGACCCTGAGATCATAACCTGAGCCAAAATCAAGAGTTGGCCTCTTAACTGACTGAGCCACCCAGGAGCCCACAGGAATTATTTAAAGACAAATATTTAAAATGGATTTGATTTTGCACCTCTGAGTGTTTTTTCTATAAATTTGAAAAGGCATTTTTTAATACATACTACTAAATACATTTTAAAGTATTATTTTTTAATGTGAGAAAATCCCGTTAATTTTTTTTCCAGTTTTATTGAGAAATAATTGACATACATCATTGTATAGGTTTAAGGCATATAGCATGGTGGTTTGATTTACATATAAAATGAAATGATTGCAACAGGTTTAGCTAATAGCCACCTTCTTGTAGGTATAATAAAAAGAAAGAAAAAAGAGAAAGAAAATTTCTCCTTGTGATGACATCTCTTGGGATTTATTCTCTTAACAACTTTCCTACCTATCATACAGTAGTATTAACTATCGTCATCATGTTAGACTTCATCTTTGCTAGTACTTATCTTATCATTGGAAGTGTATATCTTTTTTATCTTAAATTCTCATACATTAGGACCATTTCATAGATAAGTCACCAGGTACTAAAAGTTTGAGAACTGGGCGCCTGGGTGGCTCAGTGGGTTAAGCCGCTGCCTTCGGCTCAGGTCATGATCTCAGGGTCCTGGGATCGAGTCCCACATCGGGCTCTCTGCTCAGCAAGAAGCCTGCTTCCCTCTCTCTCTCTCTCTCTGCCTTCCTCTTGTGATCTCTCTCTGTCAAATAAATAAATAAAATCTTTAAAAAAAAATAAAAAATAAAAGTTTGAGAACTGATATTTTCATAAAACAAAAATTTTAAAAAGGGGATATGTCTTATTTTAAAATCACTTCTTGTTTTATTACATCCCACTGCCTTCAAAAGACAAGTGATTCCCATTCTGTCAAAATATAATTCGCAATTACTGTAGAGCATGAGGTATATAGAACATCAACATAATTACTCATTGGTAAAAGACCAATCAAATTGAAACTAAAAAGAAAATTTCCTTTATAATATGTCTTTCATTAATTAATGTTTTTCAATGAACATGGTGAAATGAGTCATCTGAACTTCTTAAAAACTATTGCTTTTGAGAATACACTAATTGGTGTCAAAATAGAAAATATCCAGCTGGCTGGCTATTTGACATTTTTGACCAAAAATAAGTGATTTCATTGAAAGCTTTTTGCTAATAAATTTTTATTGTATAATAAAGTCACTGATGTTAAATTAAGAATGAGATGCTTATAAATACCAAAATAGCAGAAACTAAACATGTAGGAAACATTTCATTTGCTCTAAAAATACAGTATGTCCTGGTTTCTGCAATATATCTATAGTCACAAAATGTATCTTCTTCTTAATGGCAGCAGTTAATTCTAATAACAATAATAGCTTGTTCAATTCTGCCTACATCCAAAGAGTATTTTTACGTATATACGATGGAAAATATTAAATAAGCTAACCTCTGCTCTCACCTGACCACTTGAAATTACTTGTGAAAGCTACGCATAAATATAGGTGTTCCTGACAACTCTCAGCTTTCATGTGTCTGGATGAAAAGTCACAGGGCACTTGGAGTTTTAAAGTTCAAGCAAGTTCAATCAAAACATACTGGAGCAATCCTGAGTGTAAATGTGAAAAACAGCAGAGCATATACATTATGGCATAGGTAATTTTAACAAACGGATTCCCTTCTCCCTCCAATTTTGAAGGAACACATGTAAGCTCTAAGTACTAATTTAGACTATAAGAAATAACTAATTGATACACACAGACACACACACACACACACTTTTAGGAGAGAAATACCAAAGGTAAGACCTTCATTTTCAAGCCTGTCAGGAAACCCCCCTAACTAACCATACCTCCTTACAATGTGTATATACTAAATGCACTCTAATTAACTCTATTGCATTATTCTCCAAAGTTATATATTTTTAAATTCCAAAACTGCTCAACTAACACTTTTAAATCATTAATAATTTACAAAAATCATCTTTTCACATAATTTCTCAATCAATGCTCAATAGATAGGCACATACTATTACTATATCCTTTTTATGGTTAAGAGAAAATGTTCAAGTGGATTACGGTGACCAGTTGTTAAGAGGCTGTTCCCAAAATCTGGAATTAACAACATGATTTTTTTTGTAATTGCATAGTAATGTTGAAAAATAAATCTTCCTGGATATATTTATATTTATATTTATTTTATAATATAAATATAATAAATAATACATTTAAAAATATTTCTAATAATTATAGTTTATCATCTGTCTTATAGTGCCATAATTTTCTGTAAATAGAGGTTAGTTCTTTGAAAGGGAAACTATGATAAGCCACATATTTTCTAAATATCAACATTATAGTGAAAATTGATCTTGAAAATCAGTGATGAAGGGAAGAAAAATAAAAACAGCTAAGGTATATTGTGGCGATGATTTGGTGAGGTCAGTGTGCCTCGAAATATTGGCTTATAGCCTAGAGGCAAATATATTGTTTTTCTTAAAGCAGAATTTCCCAAATTTCTCAAATTAAAATAATTATCTAAGAGACTTATAAAAATGATGTATTACAATCCAGATCTAGTGAATGAGAATATTCTAAAAACAAGAAAAGGAATCCATATTTTTAACATATAAACTAAGTGATTCCTACAACAGTAGAAGCTTGGGAGAAACCAGCCTTTATATATTTTCACAAACATCTAAAGCTAAAAAGAAATACAGTTAATCATATGAACTCTTTTTGTTCTAAATAAAGATACAATACTCAGTGTGGTTTGGTAAGTTTTGAGAAATACAAATACTTGTCTAACCCATAATGTTACCAAGATTTAGAATCTTACCATCATATTTTGCCAGAAGTTTTATCCAGTTTTCCTTATATCCTTTACAATCAACTCCTGCCTCACCTGCATGGAAGCAATGGCCATTCTATATTTTTTCCACCATAGGTAAGGTTTCCTTGTTCTATAAAGTCATAAAAATGGAATCAAACAATATGCTCTTTAAGGTTTCTTTCACTCATAAGATATTAGAGTTTAACTCATGGTGTTGGCATGTGCTAGTAGTTTGTCATTTCTATGTAGTGTTCCATTTTATTATTTATACATCTTCATGTTGATACACATAAAGAATGTTTTCCAGTTAGGGGCCATTATGAATAAAACCACTATGAACATTCTTGTACAATATTTTGTAGACACATGTTTTCCTTTTCCTTGGGCATATACTTAGGATTAGAATGGCTAGGTCATAGTTTTAATTTTTTAAGAAACTTCCAGACATTTTCCCAAGTGGTTATAACATTTTATACTGCTGCCAATAATATGACTTCCCGTTACTCTACAGTCTTCCATCATTGTTTTCAGACTTTTTATTATGGTTTTGATTTTTATTTCCTTGAAGAATAATGATGGTGAAAATATTTTCATGTACTCAGTGGTTTTTCGGAACTCTTTTCTAGTGAACTGAAAGTGTGCCCACTTAATTTTGGTTGTTTTCTTTTTGATAAATTCTTGCCTACTGCATGTTGAGGCACACATACTGATTTAAAAAAAAAAGTAATTATGAATATAGATATGTATAGAGGAAAAATACAGATTACCTGTATTGTCTACTTCAAGCACTCAGTAAGTTTCCAAACACTGAGAGATAATCAGTATAATGGCGACTTCTCTAAAAGAAGAAAGGTAAGGTCATAACTTCACTAAACAAGGCTTTCTGACTGTGGCTTAGGATCCAAGTTGGCTAAGAATATACCATTCCCCTTGTCCACTTTGGAAAGCTGAAGATGCAAACTAAAGGTAGAGGAAAGGAAGAAAGGGAAGCAAGACATTGTTCACCACACATAGATCCTGGAGTTAGGAAGAATAATAGTTAAAGGGGGTCCCTCCAGCAATTAGTTTTTCAAATATTTTTCTGTAACCCTACTTCTGGGTCTATAGATATGTTTTTGAGAGTGTTTGACATAGTTCCACAGGTCGCTGAATCTCACATATTACTTTTTCAGTGTTTTATTTCTCTGGGTTTCAGTTTTAATCATTTATATTCCTGTATTTTAAAGGTTACAATGACCTTTCCTTATGTCATTTCTAAATTATATTAATTTTATCCTAAGTTATAGACTGCATTTTCTACTTTCTTCATCTTTAGTAAAAATTTTGTTTATGTTGGATTGTGATTTTTCTACGAATGTTACATAAGTTAATTGTGAGTCAGCTTGATTTTTTTTGAGGCTTGTGTCTATTGTAACCAATTTATCCCTTCTATAAAGGCATGATATTTTGGGGTATTTATTGAATTACATGTGGTCAACAAGGTTTCTCCACAGGGGATGGTTGCACTTGGCATTATAAAATAAATTTTGACATTTCATATTTTTCTATGACTTATTATAGTTTAAATAATAAATTTTACTGAATGTTAATTTAAAAAATATGAATGGGTTCCATGGTTTGGGAGAAGACCCTCTTCAACTCAGTGCTTACACTGAAGTACGTCTGCCTTTGTTCAGTTTCTTCCACATGATCTATTCATAGCTCTGGTCTGAGCTTCCTAACTAAGACCAAAATCCAGTGCATGGTAGGCTATGACTACCATCACAATCTACTTACCTCCCACTTTCCACTTATCTCTAATCCTTTCCTCAGTTGTGAGGATATAAAATATCTATATAAAATAAATAACAAAATTTAATAATAATTTAATACACATTATCTAATTTAAAATTAACAAGTTTTTCAATCAAATGTCATTAACATCCTTTATCAATTTTTTTTCAATTTTGTTATTTATTTTATCAAAGTATAATTAATATAGTGTTCTTCTAGTTTCAGGTGTACAATATAATGATTCACTCTACTCCATACATATTTCAGTGCTCATAATGATAAGTCTACTCTTACTTCCCTTTGTCTATTTCACCCTCCCCATCTACTTCCCCTTTGGCAACCACCAGTTTGTTCTCATATTTGTGTCTATTTTTTGTCTCTTTTTGTTTGTTCATTTACTTTGTTTCTTAAATTCCACATATGAGTGAAATGATATGGTATTTGTCTTTCTCTGTCTGACTTATTTCACTTAGCAATATACCTTCTAAGTCCTTCCAAATTTTTTTGGATGGACAAATGACAAGATCTCATTCTTTTACGGCAAATGACAAGATCTCATTCTTTTACGGCAAATGACAAGATCTCATTCTTTTACGGCTGAGTAATATTCATTATAGATACCACATCTTCTTTAGCCATTCATCTATTGATGGACACTTGGGTTTATTCAGGACCTTCTAAAATAAAAGAAATATGGACAACACCCCTGAATTTTTAAAAAATTATTATAAAATTAAATCTAAGTTTAGTTTAGCAGTAGTTTATAATTGTCACTCTACTTCAGAGGGATGTGTTTTAAAATACTCTGAGTTCTTAAATACATTTTTGCTGTACAGAGACTCTGCCAACTACTACTGTCACAATGTTCCTAAAAACATAATTATAAACAACTGTGAGAAGAGTACATTTTCAATGTACTAAACACTTGTGTTTTTAATTCACATCAACACCTGGTTTTATTCTTGTTTTACCACTGAAGAAGCAAAGTTTAATTAAGTAAAGAAAGATCAATTACTAAAAATGATAAATAATTATATATCCTCCTCATTCAAAGTGCCCAATTATAATACTACTTTCATTTATATCTCAGTATCACTACTCTTAAATTTATGGTTATAACAAAAAGTTCACTCTTTCAAAAATTGTATTAATAGTGTTTCTCTACTTGCTATTATGTTAAATGTTTAGCAAATTAACTAATAAATAGTGGGTGGTGAGATATTTTCTTATAATGTTTGTTATTTTAACCATTATTTGCATTAAAACTAACTGTTAAATCTCCTGCAGAGGTTTGCTTTACCAAAACATTTAAAAATTGTTTCATCTGACATTGTTTTTAGCTAAATATATACATGGATGGATAGATAGAGAAACCATTGTATATATGTGGTCATATTATACATGGGTTAGTATATATACATATATTGCTATCTCTGAGAGAACTTAGAAGCACCACAGTAGCAAAAAGCACATCAACTACTAAGGCTTTAGTTTCTAAATATCATTAGCCAATAAAGAGAAACAAAGGTTCTTGAAGATACTTAATTCTAGGACTGAGGTAAGAAAAATACAAAATAGTTCTGAGTATTTTTTATTCTCAAAGAGTAAGACAATCTGAAAAAGGAACAAAAGGGATGAGAGCATGTCAGAGAGATACAGGAGCAAGCTGAAAGAGCTCCCAAAGATCAAAGCTGGAAAAATTTGAACAAAACAATAAATAATTATAATATTGGGTTATAAATCAAAGAATAAAATAAGTATCTAAATTCATGTTGATGATATAAGTTTATGATTAAATAAGTCAGAGGAGAACAGACATATTTTCTGTACAGAACAATTCCAAATAATAAAAACAGAAAAAATAAAAATACAAATAGGAGATCATTGTTAAACAATCACAGTTAATATTGTTGTATGCAATTGTTGTATGTTAAAATTGGTGAATGCTAAAATTAGTGGATGAAACTTAAAAAAGAATCAATAATTTTATAGCCTCAGTGTGTCATTATTTAGAGATTTGTTTATTTATTTGAGAGAGAGAGATTACATGTGCATGTATGCAAGCAGGGGGAAAGAAGGGCAGGAGGAGTGAGAGAATCCTCAAGTAGATTCCCTGCTGAGCAGACGCCCCACTCAGGGCTCATTCCAGGACCCTGAGATCATGACCTAAGCAGAAATCAAGAGTCAGTCACTTAATAGACTGGCCACACAGGTGCCCCCCAATATGTTATTATTAATCACTGCAGTGGTTTTAACCATTGTGGTGGAGTTTAATTCCTTTCCCTTTAAGTGTGGACTACACTTAGTGATTTTTTAAAGGAATAGAGTATGGAAGGTGGAAGATACTAATTTGCAATAGAAAACCTTGGAAAAAGACAACTTAATGGAATGATTTAGGGAAATGTTACCAGACACAATCCATGTTGATATTATGTATCCTTTAAAAAGATTTAATTTAAAAAAAAAAAAAAAAGAAAGAAAGAAAGGATGAATCCCCAAGTTTTGTAGCAACATGGACGGGACTGGAAAAGATTATGCTGAGTGAAATAAGTCAAGCAGAGAGAGTCAATTATCATATGGTTTCACTTATTTGTGGAGCATAACAAATAGCATGGAGGACAAGGGGAGATGGAGAGGAGAAGGGAGTTGAGGGAAATTGGAAGGGGAGGTGAACCATGAGAGACTATGGACTCTGAAAAACTATCTGAGAATTTTGAAGGGGTGGGGGGTGGGAGGTTGGGGGCACCAGGTGGTGGGTATTGTAGAGGGCACGGATTGCATGGAGCACTGGGTGTGGTGCAAAAATAATGAATACTGTTATGCTGAAAAAAATAAAAAAATTAAAAAAAAAAAAAAGATTTAATTAAGAGGACTTTTCACCTCTATTCTATTCTTCCCCCAAATCCAAAGACCAATCACAAGAAAATATTAGACAAACCTTAACTGAAGGAATTCCATATACTACCTTACCAGAATTTTTGTGTAAAAGTCATTTAAAAAAAAAAAAAGAAAAAGAAAGACAGACAGAAACTGTCACAGATTGAGTAAACTTGATGACTAAATGCAATTCAGTATCCTGGATTTTGATCCTCGGGTGGAAAAATGGCATTAGTAGAAATATTGTTAAAATTTGTATAAGGTCTAGAATTTGTTAGTATGTTATACCAATATGAATTTCTTGTTTTCTGATTTTTATATAGTTATTTAAAAAACTAACATTATGGGAAAATAGGGTAAAGAAATGAGAACTCTGCCCTTTAAAATTCTAATGTTACTTCAAAATAAAAAAGGTGAAGTCCAAATGATCAATTAACAAGAAATGACAATCAGATTCATTAGTAATCAGGAAAATTTAATGAAATTCTCCAACACACACACCACAGATTGACATGAAACTGAAGACGCTGGAAGTAATAAATATTAGCTAAAGTATAGAAAGAGTTTTCTGAAATACTTCTGGTAGAAGTATAAATAAGTATGACTTCTTTGGAAAATCACTTGGCTTTGTAGTAAATCTCAGAATATACATATCTATGACTTAATAATTCCACTCTGAGGTGGATGGATACTCTAGGGAGACTTATGCACATGTACACCAAAATAAATGTCAAGAATGTATATAGCATTGTTTTAGCATTAACCCAAATCCCAAAATAGTTAAAATGCTCAGTAGTAATAGAAGGGATAAATTACTATAAAATCATACACCAAATTAACATATATACAGCAATTAAATTTACTGAATGCCAACCACATGTGTATATGTATATCATAAAAACAATATTGAGTGCAAGTTGCAAACGCAAGTTAAAATATGCAATCTGATTATGTTCATAAAAAGATAAAAATACAGTTATTAAACCTTTTAAGTTCGTATGCATAAGTAGTGCCCACGGGGCTGTTATAACAAAAATATTTTAGACTTGGTGACTTAAACAATAAACATTTATTTCTCATGGTTCCAGAGGCTGGGAAGACCACAGTTAAGGTGCTCGTCAGACTATGTGTGGTGGGTGCCTGCTTCCAGCTACATACAGTCTTCTTACTGTGTGATGCTATTGAGGAAGGGGCAAGAGTGCTCTTTGGGGTCTTTTAGGAAAGGGCACAAATCCCATTCAAGATGGTTCTGTCTTCATGACTAATCATCTATCCCAAGCTTTACCTCATAGTACTGTCACAATGGGGGCTAGGATTTCAACACATGAATGCAGTGAGGTGGAGGGAGACACATAAACATTCAATCTATAGCAGTTGTAAAAACATGAAAACAAAGAAGAATTATCAAAGTTAGCCTATGTGTTACTTGTAAGATCCTGTTGGGATACATAGTAGGTGGTAAACATACAACATATGAAGCTACTTACCATAAAGTCTTGCATAGTAGTTACTCTTGAAGATGGAAGGTGAAATCAAACAAAAACACATGAGGGACTTTTTGTCAGGTGGCAAGTTTCTTTCTAACCTACATGGTGGTGACATGGACATACTTATTTGGTATGCTGCATGATAAAATTTCATGTATTATTGTGATAAATGTTATTTTTCATATTTTTAAAAGAAAAAAGCATAGATACATTCAAGAAACCCAGAATCCAAGCTAAGTCTTCAAAATCTGTAATACTCCAAAAATAGCATTTATAAAATTTAAGAATAGAAGAAAATTTGGTTAAGCAGAAGTTAACACAGTGCTTACCAAAGGTGTCATTTGACTCTAAATTTGAAAATTAGGTATGGAATAAAGATTCCATGAATGTGAAACACATTTCCCCTTATATTTTGTAATGTAAAATCTTAAATTTATGTGAAACTAGGCATAGCAGCTTGGCTCACTGTCCAGTCTAAATATTCAAAATTACTGCCAACCTGAGAGATTTGATATAATATGTTCAGACTAAGCTGCTACACTAAAAAAAAGTGAACACCAATTACAGGGACACTATAAAAATCACAGAGGAGGTAGAAGGAGAAGTAACACAATATTACAAGTTTCACTTTTGCATCATTTCCAATAGTTTATTATTCAGGCAAATCATAATCCCAGAAAGATTATACCCTCTCTGTGGCTGACATCAACAGTCCAAGTAAAATATTTTAGTCCTTCATGGACTAGGTTATACAGCTAAAATAAGGGTTAGTCACTAAATAGATCTCTTTAAATCCCTAGGCAGATTTAACTCCTTCACTTGCCCATTGTGGAGCTTGTATTATTATTTTTTAATTTTTTAATATCTTTTTTTTTCAGTGATCCAAAATTCATTGCTTATACACCACACCCAGTGCTCCATGCAAGATGTGTTCTCATTAATACCCACCACAGGGCTCACCTAAACCCCCAGGCCCCTCCCCTCCAAAACCCTCAGTTTGTTTCTCAGAGCCCACAGTCTCTCATGGTTTGTCCCACCCCCTCTTCATCTCCCAATGTCCTCTGTGTTATTCCTTATGCTCCACAAGTAAGTGAAACCATATGATAATTGACTCTCTCTGCTTGACTTATTTCACTCAGCATAATATCTTCCAGTCTCATCCATGTTGATACAAAAGTTGGGTATTCATCCTTTCTGATGGATGCATAATACTCCATAGTGTATATGGACCACATCTTCTTTATCCATTCATCCATTGAAGGGCATCTTGGTTCTTTCTACAGTTTGGCAACCGTGGCCATTAATTGACTCTCTCTGCTTGACTTATTTCACTCAGCATAATATCTTCCAGTCCCATCCATGTTGATACAAAAGTTGGGTATTCATCCTTTCTGATGGATGCATAATACTCCATAGTGTATATGGACCACATCTTCTTTATCCATTCATCCACTGAAGGGCATCTTGGTTCTTTCTACAGTTTGGCAACCGTGGCCATTGCTGCTATGAACATTGGGGTACAGATGACCCTTCTTTTCACTACATCTGTATCTTTGGGGTAAATATCCAGTAATGCAATTGCAAATGCTAATGCAATTGCATTACTGGGTAGCTTTATTTTTAATTCCTTAAGGAATCTCCACATTGTTTTCCAAAGTGACTGCACCAACTTACATCCCTGCCAACAGTGTAAGAGGGTTTCCCTTTCTCCACATCCTCTCCAACACTTGTTGTTTACAGTCTTGTTGATTTTGGCCATTTTAACTGGTGTAAGGTGGTATCTCAATGTGGTTTTGATTTGAATCTCCCTGACAGCTAATGATGAACATTTTTTCATGTGTCTGTTAGCCATTTGTATATCTTCTTTGGAGAAGTGTCTGTTCATGTCTTCTGCTCATTTTTTGACTGGATTATCTGTTTTGTGTGCATTGAGTTTGAAGAGTTCTTTACAGATCTTGGATATCAGCTTTGTGTCCATAGTGTCATTTGTAAATATCTTCTCCCATTCCATGGGTTGCCTCCTGGTTTTGTGGCTGTTTCTTTTGTTGTGAAGAAGCTTTTGTTCTTGATGAAGTCCCAAAAGTTCATTTTTGCTTTTGTTTCCTTTGCCTCTGGAGACATGTCTTGAAAGAAGTTGCTGTGGTTGATGTCAAAGAGGTTACTGCCTATGTTTTCCTCTAGGATTTTGATGGATTCCTGCCTCATGTTGAGGTCTTTCATCCATTTTGAGTTTATCTTTGTGTATGGTGTAAGAGAATGGTTGAGTTTCATTCTTCTATACATAGCTGTCCAATTTTCCCAGCATCATTTATTGAAGAGACTTTTTTCCATTGTATATTCTTTCCTGCTTTGTCGAAGATTATTTGACCATAGAGTTGAGGGTATATGTATGGGCTCGCTACTCTGTTCCACTGGTCTATGTGTCTATTTTTATGCCAGTACCATGCTGTCTTGGTGATCACAGCTTTGTAGGAAAGCTTGAAATCAGGCCACGTGGTGCCCCCTATTTTGTTTTTCTTTTTCAACATTTCCTTAGCAATGCAGGGTCTTTTCTGGTTCCATACAAATTTCAGGATTGTTTGTTCCAGCTCTTTGAAAAATACCAGTGGAATTTGGTCAGGATGTCATTGAAAGTATAGGTTGCTCTAGGCAGTATAGACATTTTAACAATGTTTATTCTTCTGATCCACGAGCATGGAATGGTCTTCCATCTTTTTGTGTCTTCTTCAATTTCTTTCATGAGAATTCTGTAATTCCTAGAGTACAGATCCTTTACCTCTTTGGTTAGGTTTATTCCCAGGTATCTTATGGTTCTTGGTGCTATAGTAAATGGAATCAATTCTCTAATTTCCCTTTCTGTCTTTTCATTGTTAGTGTATAAGAAAGCCACTGATTTCTGGTTGAGCATTGTGGTCTGAGAATATTCAGGGAATAATCTCAATCTTTTGGTACCCATTGAGCCCTGATTTGTGATCCAGTATGTGGTCTATTCTGGAGGATATTCCATGTGTGCTCAAGAAGAATGAGTATTCTGTTGTTTTAGGGTGGAATGTTCTGTATCTGTATCTGTATCTGTATCTATCTATGAGGTCCATCTGGTCCAATGTGTCATTCAGCACTCTTGTTTCTTTATTGATTTTCTGCTTGGATGATCTATTACTGAGAATGGTGTGTTAAGATCCCCTACTATTAATGTATTCATATCAATGTGACTCTTTATCTTGATTAACAGT
This sequence comes from Lutra lutra, assembly GCF_902655055.1. Lineage (NCBI taxonomy): Eukaryota > Metazoa > Chordata > Mammalia > Carnivora > Mustelidae > Lutra > Lutra lutra. The sequence goes on from NC_062285.1 coordinate 109,667,885, forward strand.
TGTCTTATGTAGTTGGCTGCTCCCTTAGGGGGCATAAATATTTACAATTGTTAGATCTTCTTGGTGAATAGACACTTTAAGGATGATGTAGTGTTCTGCTTTATCTCTCACTACAGTTTTTAGTTGAAAATCTAATTTTTCTGATATGAGAAGCACTATCCCAGCTTTCTTTTAAGGCCCATTGCTATGAAAGATGCTTCTCCATTCCTTCACTTTCAGTCTGGATGTATCCTTAGGTTCCAAATGGGTGTCTTGTAGACAACATATGGATGGGTCCTGTCGTTTTATCCAATCTGCAACCCTGTGCCATTTAATGGGAGCATTTAGGCCATTCATGTTGAGAGTGATTATTGAAAGGTACGTTTTTATTGACATCATGTTGCCTTGTGAAGTCCTTGTTTCTATATATTGTCATAGTGAATTTCTGTTCTATGTCACTCTTGGGTTCTTTCTTTTTTTTTATAGAACCCCCCTTAATATTTCTTGTAGTGTCAGCTTAAAGGTCACATACTCTTTTAAACCTTGCCGGTCTTGGAAGCTCTTTATCTCTCCATCCATTTTTAAATGTCAACCTTGCTGGATAAAGTATTCTTGGCTGCATGTTCTTCTCATTTTGTGCTCTGAGTATGTCTTTCCAACACCTTCTGGCTTCCCAGGTTTCTGTGGACGTGTCTGGCATTATTCTGGTGGACCTTCCTCTGTACATAAGGAATCTCTTCATTCTGGCTGCCCTCGCAAGCTCTTGTCTAAAATTATGATTTGTCAGTCTCACAATTAAGTGTCTTGAGGTCCTTCTAGATTCATTGATGTTGGGGGGTGTCCTTTTTACCTCTAGGACACGAATGCTGGTTCCATTCCCCAGACTGGGAAAATTTTCATCCAGAATTTGTTCAACTATATCTTCTAGTCTTCTCTTTCTCCACTTGCCCCTAATAATCCTAATCCTAAGGGATTAGGGATTCTAATAATTCTGACATTGGAATGTTTCATGGCGTCCTTTATTTCCCTAATTCTGTTTTCATGGCTTCTATGTTTTTTCTTCCATGCCTCCTCCTGATCCTTTTTCTCTATCAATTTGTCCTCTAGATCACTAATTCTGTCTTCTGCCTCAGTTACCCTAGCTGTTGGAGTATTTAGATTAGATTGGATTTCATTGATAGTACTTTTTAACTTCTTCCCTGGGCAGCTTTCACTTTTGTCCTTAGAGATTCTGTGTTGTCACTAATGTTTTTCTCCATCCTAGGCATTGCCTGGATAATTGCTACCCTGAATTCCTTTTCTGACATACTGTTTATGTCCATATCCAATAGTTCTGATGAGGAGGGCACAGTCTCTGAATTTTTCCTCTGTTGGGTGTTCCTCCTCCTAGTCATTTTGGTGAGAGGTGGTTGAGGGGATGTATAGCTGAATATATCAACCGTGATCCAGGCAAGGTGCACCCTGGAACACTTCTGAGCACTCGGAAGTCACCACTGCCTCAGTTCTGATGTCACCTCAACTCTGGAATACGGAGAAAACCAATTAGGTTTAACTTTTCATAGGACCTGCTTCCTGAGGCATTCTGACCAGCAGCCTGCAGTGTGGACTTTCTGAGAACAGAGGCTTCGAGCAAACACTGAAGCATCCAGTGCCTGCAGGTGTTGACAATACACAGACACGCACACCCGCATCTAAGTAGGGCCCTTTTTAAATAATATCTGGTGCCATTCCCACTTGCCTGATTGTTCACTGACTATAGGATTTAAATAAATCCAGACCATGAGAACTTATCCTGAATCTTTCATTTGGAGTTATAGTAAGATTTTCTCACCATCTTTTTTGATACTATAGTTTCCATTTAATAGATTTTCTCTTTTAACTAAACTTTTCTGTCATTACCAATCTTTCTTCATAGTTTATACTTTTCCAATTATGGCAGAAAGGGATGTAAGGACTTCCCAGTACACATGCTTATATCTTGACAGCTCTTTCTATACCGTTTATGGTATCCAAAACAAAGAAGGCATGGATCATAGACATTCCTTTCTCCACTCCTGGATTTTGATCTTACTTTGATGGATTCATTCCAACTTATCTCTTCACTGGATGTTTGTTCAATTTGAAGCCTGATCTATGGGGACATATAGCCAACTCCAGTTGTACTTGGAAAAAACTCTCTTCTAATACCTGCCATTCAATACTAGAACATTGCCTGTTTCTCCTGTATTCTATAGAACAAATTTCAATTACATGAGGAATTTATCTTTTCATAGATTGAGTCCATAGTTTCAGAATCCTAAGTGTGTATGCAGATTACCTGAGGCCATTTTGTTGGTCTCTCTCTCTATCTTGGATGGTAGTAGTTCCAGACCAGATGTTACATCAGTTTGATTTCACCCAATGGCCAAAAGACAAATTTGCATGTAGTAGATGTCCTAATAGTTTGTCTCTGTTCTAGACATAAATAAGTCTGAACAGCCAGCCAGCTTAGTGGAAATGGCAGCCCATAAATATGTGACTGATACTCTGAAAATTATCAGAGATAGTAGCTTTTCTGAAAAATGTAAGAGTTTTTTTTTTCTTATAGTCACATAAGTAAACATTTGCTACTTATAAAACGTTTAAAGTTTTAAAAATATTTCTAAAGATCTTTTCTGTGTAAAATTTAAATTGCCTTATATTATATATAAATTATGAGTAATATTACTCTGTCTAGGTTATTAATTGGTATTTTTTAATCAAAAACCAAATGAAATTTGTAACATGAATAGGAGGGTAACATGTAGGGCACAAGATATGAGGATCCACATGAGAAAATATATTTTGATTGTTCATTTTCAGTTACCATAAAATTGGATTTTGAATTGGAAAGTAGAATTTTGCACGAGAGAATAAGTACTCAGTTTTCATGGTAATCACTTGTTTCTAGATTTTCTATTTTGCCTTTTCCTCCCTCAAAATAAAATGTTGTAAAATATTATAAGAGAGATAAATCAACAATCTTGCAATACGTTGTTGTCTGTGGCTTCTGAAGGAAATTAATAACATCTATAATTGGAAATTTTGTTGAAACAAGATCTCCAATGAATGGCACCACAAGTGCTATTATTGACTCAGAAAATTACTGTCTAAATAAAAATGAAAATCCATGTTGCAGTCCATTATTATTTCCTTGCCTCAAGTTAATTTCCTCTACACCACCTTTCCCACTGATGACAACCACTAGAGTTTTGACTTACCACAGCATATTACTGTTCAAATGCCACAATAGCACAAAACATACCCATACCGGAAAAACTCTGAAGAGAGCTTTGTTCTCATTCCAAGCTGAAAATACTTTTTCAGAATGATAAACAGATAGAACAGTTAACCTCAGTGGCATTCTGGTACTCACAAATGTAATATTTTAGTATAAATATCTGTTATAATATTTCCCTATTTAGCACTTAGATTTTATTTTCATGTCCAATAAATATTATGAAAAGAACAACCTATCTGAAAAATGGTAATTATGTGAAAAACTAGCAATACTATTACAGAAGGAGTCATGTTGAAATCATGCCGAGTGTGCTGACAAATCAAATTTCTTAGCTATAAGGTCAAGAGTCAGTCTCTGGGGTCTTGCAAATTCATGGAGGAACATGGCATTTTGTCAGGTTTCTTGGCCTCTTCCTTGGATAATTTTTGGTATGCTAACTGCAGAAATTCATAGTTTTCAGATAAAGAACCTACAGCTTTCAGAAAGTAAGCAATGTTATTAGTGGTAAACAATTGATGGAAAAGCAAGATTCCACATCTGGCCTATTTGATCCAAGGTCTGAAATTTTTCCAATCATTTGTCTTTGATCTTCTCCCCTATTCTCATCAAAATCCTACAGAGACATAATCTTAATTCCTTAGAGTTATGAAGACTACATATGTGGCATCTTGGAAGATGCAATGTGGCAGTGAGAAGGTGCAGTATGAAAAACAGGTGGAAAGTATTCAAATAGCAGGGCTAGAGGCAGGGGACATCCGTAAAAGAGAAGTGTCATAAATATGGCAAGAGAGGAAGAGATGTAAGTGATATACATAAAAAATACATAGGATATAGCTCTTTTAATGTAAAATATGAAGAGAAGGAGTGCTTCACTTTTTACGAATTTTGAAACCCTGATAAAAGTATGAGTTTGGGCAGTTAAATTTATCTTTTGGAAACTCAGAATTTGGAAACCAAGACTGAATCAGTTTTTTCTTGAGAACTTGAAATGAAAAATATATAAAGAGTTCAGATACCCAGAAAGGAGAGGATATGTAAAAACTGACAGGAGTTCAGGCCCATGAGAAATAGAAACTTGAATTCCTGGTGGCTTTTAAATTCACAGCTGCACTCCATAAGAGGCCTTGATGTGTTTTGGCCTTTTTGTGGGTTTCTGTGAGACTACAGTGTGTACCCAAATAAAAACCACTTGCTTGAGATGGTTCAAGTGAGTCTTTGTTGCCTTGTGGGGAAAAGGAAGGAAGGGTGGAAGGGAGGGAGGGAAGGAAAAGGAAGGAGTGAGGGAGGGAGGAAGAAGGAAAGAAAGAAAACAGAAACAAACTCTCTAACTGAGAATGAACAGAAATTGTTGAAGAAAGTCTATATTAATGGTGATAGAAACAAAAAAGAGTTAAAGATATAAAGAACAAGAAACCAGTAAGAGAAACTGTGGACAAGAGGGTGATATAGGCATAGATGGATAACTGCTTTCCAAAAGTATACTCAGATGATCCCATCTGAATAATGAAATAGGAGCTCATGTATCAATATGGCTGAAAACTTAAGGAAATGTGTCTGTAGATCAAGTTCAATTTGAACTAAATTAAAGCAAAGGCTGGTCCCAAATCTAAAAATACATTTTTTTACCAGGACAGTTTTGCTATCCTGTTTAAGCAAAACAGGATAATGTCTGTTATTGTCTGTTTAATGTCTTTAGTTGTATATTTATTTTTTAAATTTTATTAACTAAATTAAGTTTAAAAAATAAGGCTACTATTAAAAAAAGAAGTGAAAATTTTAATTAATTAATTATTATATAAAGCTATACTAAATGACACATATAGTGGGAATAAATAGAATTTTTATTAAAATACAAAATTGGCTTTATATTTAGGAGAAAGAATAAATCATGGTCAGGAGAAAAATGAGAAATATTTTAGATGAAAATGGCTTTAGGCATAATCAATTTTGTTCGGAAGTACTTTTAAACTATCAAGGAATAAATAATCTCATTGCTATGTGCTAGTCTACAGAAAATAATCTATCAATTCACCTGTCGATTTATCATATCTATCTAGTGCTATATATGTGTATGTGTGTGCTAAATATATTATGTACATATTTATGACTTAACCTTCATCAAATAAAAAATTATTTGAAATGTAATAAATATATTGACATAGGTAAATTTTTGGGGTTAAAGCCTTCATCATGTTAATTTAGCTATAGACAAAAGCCTACAGTATATCATATTATTGTTCATTTTGACATAGGAGATAAGTAATCTGCAGATTGAGAATAGAATTTTTTGGTTTTATGCCATTAACATTATTAATACTATCTTAACCTGAGTCATATCATTCCAATAATATATACTCCTATATCAGATATTGCACAGCCAAAACATTCTCTAGTCCTTTGTTTTGAAATTCTGACTTCACTAATATTTACTTCTTTCTCAGAACACTTAGGAACAGCTACAGAAAAATTAAGCAAGAGGTCTGTCATTAGGAGGAAGGCAGACAGAGACAAGAGAAGGAAAATAAATTATCATGTCCTATTTCATGCCAAACACTGTGATGGTTAGTTTATCTTTCGTCCTCATAACCCAACACAGTAGTTATTCTCCTCTGACAGATGAGAAGATAGAGTCAGAGATGGTTATTCTGACTTTACCTCACAAACAATTCTTCCATACACGACAGCCTGCTGGCATCCTATTAAAACAGTGGATTCAAACTCAGTGTGAACATCTCAGCTCTATTAATGAAGGACATTAGAGGATAGTGGCTAAGAACAGAGACTCTAGGGGCACCTGCAGGGAGTCAGCTGGAGTTTCTCTCCCTCTGCCCCTCCCCTTCCCTCTCTCAAATAAATAAATAAATCTTCAAAAAAAAAAAAAGAAAGAAAAAGAAAGAAAAAGAACACAGTCTCTAAAACTAGATGGCCTGGGTTCAAGATAAAATATGAGATTTATTAAGTTTTGTAACATACTGCAAATTTTGTGAACTGTTTGTGCTTTAGTTGCCTCATCTTTAAAAAGGGTTAGTGAGAAATCTTTCCTCCTGATCTATTACAATGACTCAATCAGTTAATATATATGAAACACCTAAGAGAATGCTTGGTACATAGTAAGGGATTTTACAAGTTTGCTGATAATACTATTTCATAAAATTAAACTTGGTGGGCAAATGAGAAGAATTTTCTGTCCCACAGATCAAAGCATGTTTTCTATTCAGTTTTGTATCTTCTATAAATATGACACTGTGGATTCCTACAGAATCCCTTTTTTCTCAGTCTTTCACATGGGCTTTTAACTACCCCAAGTAAAGTGAAATTTTCTATAGTTTTGAGTATTAATATCCTCCTCTTACTTAAAGCAATTGCCCTGTGTAATGGTTAATTTTATGTGTCAGTTGTCTGCGGCCACAGAGCCAGATTTTTGTTTCCTTGAGCTTATTTTTGAATAGGATTTGCATTTAAGTTGATGAACTTTGAAAAAAAAAACAGACTGTTCTCCATAATGAGGGTGAGGTTTGTCTGATCAGTTGAAAACCTGAATAGAATAAAAAGCTTCTCCTCCCCTGAGCAAGAGGAAATTCTCCAGCAGACTGTCTGGACTTCACCTGCAACACTGACTTTTTCTGAATTCTACGCAGGCAGAGGTTCTTTAGACTTGAACTGCAACATTGGCTCTTTCCTGTGTTTTCTGCCTACCAGCCAACCCTATGGATTTTGTACTTCTAAGCCTCCATATTTGCATGAACCAATTTCTTAAAACAAATCTTTACACACACACACACACACACACACACACACACACACACACACACACTATTGGCAATGTTTCTCTGGAGAAACCTAATTCACTCTGATCAAGAATCAAATGCTTAACTGACTGAGCCACCCATGCACCTCAAGGATTTTTCTTTTTAAGTCAGAAATTTTTAGGAGCCTGGGTGGCTCAGTCATTTGGGCATCTGCCTTCTGCTGGGGTCATGATCCCAGAATCCGGAGATTGAAACCCCTGGCAGGCTCACTGCTCAGCGAGGAGTCTTCTTCTCTGCACTTCTCCTTGCTGGTGCTCTCTCTCTCTCTCTTGCTCTGTCTCTCTCTCTCAAATAAATAAATAAAATCTTTACTTTAATTAATTAATTTAATTAATCTTTAATTTAATAGTCCAAGTACTGGTGTAAAGTATTTTCCTTGCTTGGAAATAGCATTGGAATGAAATGAATCTGAAGAAGGGTGATGTAACATAATCTCACATGGGGGCAAATCATTGCCCATCCATTTAATCTCCATGAACTCTCTGAGATGATAACCTTTTTCCACAAAATTTCCAGATTATGTACACATTAAATCATAAAATTTTATAGTTGTGTGTTACTTATTGGAGTTAACTGTAAGGAATATCTAAATTAAAGATGCTAGAAAATATCCTCGTACTATTAGAAAATGAAAGCAAAACAAAATAAAGCATTTTTTTGGTTAAGAACAAACTGAGGCCATACAGAGATGGGACAAAATGGTGCAGGTTACTATCGTGTAGTGTTAAGAGTGGGATCTGGAAACAGGTAGTACAACTCTACCACTCACTTAACTTTTTTTTTTTTTTCTAAGATTTTATTTATTTGAGAGAGAGAGAATGAGACAGCACACTCAGGGGAACTGGGAGAGGAAGAAGCAGGCTCCCCACTGTCCAAGGGGTGGGATGCGGGACTTGATCCCAGGCCCCACGGATCATGACCTGAGCTGAAGGCAGAAGCTTAACCGACTGAGCCACCCAGGAGCCCCTACTGACTTAACTTTTATTTTTTATTATTTTTAAACGTTTTACTTGGAATTAATTGTAGAATAAAATGCAGATGTAAGAAATAAGACAACTTCCATGCACTATGTATCCCTTTCCCCCCAATGATAATGTCTTGCAAAACCATAGTACAATATCACATCCAGGATATTGACATTGACACTGTCAAGATACAAAACATTTTCATCACCACAAAAAAACCTCATGATGCCCTTTCATAGCCACATTCATTCCATTCTACACACCCAGTTTTCTTCTACCATTCCTCGTACCTGCAACCACTAATGTGTACTCCATTTCTACAATTTTGTCATTTCGAGATTGTTATGTATAGAAATAATACAGTATGTCCTCTTCTGGATTGCTTTCTTCACTCAGTGTAATTATCTGAAAATTCATTGAGGATATTGTGTGTATAATAGATCAGCTTGTTTTTATTGCTGAGTATCATTCCATGGTATAGATGAACCACAGTTTTTTTACTCGGTGACCAATTGAAAAACATCTGGGTTATTTCTAGTTTAGGATTTACAAATTTACAAATAAAGCTGGTGTAAATGTACAGATTTTTTTGTGAATATAAGTTTTCATATCTTTGGAAAAAAGTACAGGAGTGCACATTTTGTGCATATTAATTTTGCATCCTGCAACTTTACTGAATGCATTTACTAGTTTTAATAGTTTTTTGGTGGAGTCTTTAAGGTTTTATATGTATCATGTCATCTGCAAATACTAATAATTCTTTCCTTCTAATTTGGATCCCTTTTATTTCTTTCCCTTGTCTAATTGCTGTGGCTAGGATTTCCACTCTTATGTTGAATAAAAGTGACAAGAGGGAACATTTTTGTCTTGCTTCTCATCTTAAAGGAAAAAATTCAGTCTTTTAATCATTGAGTATGATGTTAACTATGGATTTTTCATATATGGCCTTTATTATGGGGGGTATGTTCCCTCTAAACCCACCTTGTTGAGAGTTCTTATGAATTGTTGTTAAATTTTGTCAAATGCTTTTCTTGCATCTATTGAAATGATCATATGGTTCTATCCTCCATTTTTTTTAATGTGATGTATCACACTAATTGATTTGTGGATATTGAGTCATCCTTGCATGCTGGAATAAATTCTACTTGATGGTGGTGAATGATCCATTTAAAATATTGTTGAATTTGGTTTGCTAATATGTTGTTGAGTACTTTTGCAGCTGTCTTCATCAGGGATATTGACCTGTAGTTTTTTGTTTGTATTGTTTGTTTTTTTGTTTTGTTTTGTAATGTGCCTGGTGCCTATCTGGTTTTGGTGTCAGGATTGTTAACTTCATAGAATACATTTTTTAAAAAAGATTTTATGTATTTATTTGTCAGAGACAGCACAAGCAGGGGGAGTACCGGGCAGAGCTGGCAGAGGGAGAAGCAGGCTTCCTGCTGAGCAAGGAGCCCATTGCAGGACTCAATCCCAGGACCTTGGGATCATGACCTGAGCTGAAGGCAGCTGCCTAACCAACCCAGCCACCCAGGAGTCCCAGCTTCATAGAATACATTTAGAAGGTTTTCTTCCTCCTATTTTTTGGAATAGTTGAGAATAGGTATTAACTCTCTTTAAATATTTGGTAGAATTCACCTGTAAAACAATCTCGTTCTGGACTTCTCTTTGTTGGGAGATTTTTGATTCATTGTGGTTTACATTTGCATTTCACTAGTAGCAAATAATGGTGAGCAACTATTAATGTGCTTTCTTGTTATCTGTATATCTTTTTCAGTAAAATATTTATGCACATTTTGTAATTTGATTGTTTTCCTATTGAGTTGAAAGTTCTTTTTATGTTCTAAATATTAGGCTTTGGCCAGAAAAATTGATATGCAAATATTTTATCCCAGTGTGTAGCTTATCTTTTAATCTTTTTAATAAACTATTTACCAAAACAAAAGGTTTTTTTTTTTTTTTTAATTTTATGAACTCTGATTTAGTAATTTTTCCTTTTTTGGATTGTACTTTTGGTATCAAATCTATAAACTTTGTCTATTCTTAGATCTAAAAGATTTCCTTTTATGTTTCTTTCTAAAAGTTTTACAGTTTTATGACTTACTCATAGGTTCATGATTCATTTTGAGCTAGGATGTGGTATTCTAAACTTGAAAGAATGAAATTCTAGGCTCACCACCAAATCTTTTCTGGTATATGTAGTCGTGGGGCCACTTTTTTTTTTTTTGTTTTAAGATCTGTTTGAATGGCATACAGACATTATTATCTATCTGGCTGTTTGGTTAGAGATGGCACATTTGTCTCTTCTTGTTGGCATTTCTGGATTGCTAGCTTCTTTAGCTCTATGTCTGGGATATATGAGGCAAAAAGAAAATCTGGGGAACTCAGCACTATATTACTCATCAGATTCCAAAGTCCCTGGTCAATTTGCTTCATTTTTTCACTTCTAGAGTCTTCTTATGTTTATTTTATATATAATGGCCACAGACTTTATTTGTACTAACTGGTAGGAATGGTAAAAGTTGTGTCTACTACCTCTTCCCAGAGTAAAAGTCATTACTTAAACTGAATTTGAATCTGTTTCTACATCTATAAAAGAATATGAGTTCATTGTGAGAATTAACACAGTTTATTTAAAGGATCTATAAAATTGTGTCATATAATAAGCACTTAACATATGGTATATATAATTAACATATAATGGTTTCTCTTTTATGTCTAACTAATGAATCCCATGTTGCTAAACAGAATTCCACATTCTAGGTCTGCATATTATTTAATTCACTAACACACAAGCACACACAAACAAAAGTTGAACTATAATGGATTTAAAATTAATAATTAAAAGTCCTGGAAATCACAAAAATACTCTTTTTCTAATACACATTTTTTATCTTTTAGTGTAAGTTCTTCAAGAGAAGGAAGCAATTGCATAAGAAGTCATAAATACACATTAGTATTAGATGAATGATTGAATATATGTTTTAGAATTTAGTTTAGGCTATTCGTACAAATGTCCTATATTTAGGAAAAAAATGATATAAAAAAGAAACCGAAGCTTCTTCTTTGTCTTTTTTTTTCTTTTTTGTTAATTTCCTTCTCTTCTGTTTTTCCTCTTTTTCTTTCCTAAGCAATTTAGTCCTACAGGCTTTTAGCAGTGCTGAACATTGTATGTATCTGGGTTTAGGAGAATCACAGTAGTCCAGAGTGTTAATGCACAGTCAGCTTTAAGTGAGGAATATATCCAAAATGGACGTCATCTAACACAAGAGTCAGCCCAAGCAAGATGAAGAACTTGTCTCATGGAAGGGCAGATGGCATGTGGTTTCAGAGCTGAGGTGATCTGGAGTGAGGCTGCCCAGCCAAGGGTAAAGGATGAGGATCAGAGCTAAGGAGGGTATTCAGGTGCCTCCTGAGGTAGCAGCCTAGCACAGGAGGTCAGAATCCAACTGACATCTATGTAATAAGGCAATGATGAGAATTTGATTATGAATAGGAGGGCCATTCAAAAAAGTAAATGCATTGTATATAATAGGAGACTTCTCACTGTCTGATTACAGAGTTAGAAATTTAAGAGAGAGAGGGAGAGAGAGAAGGCTAGTAAGCACTGTGGTTTTGAATTAATATTGGTGCTCTCAGTGTGATGTAAATAGGCAGAGAAATAAGTATAAATGTATGTATTTATTCATCAGCTTTATCTACTGACATCACAAGGTTAATAAGCACAAGTTAGTAATAAGTAATAAGCCCAGAACATTCTCAAGAACTTTATCAAGAGCATTATCCAGATCTTTATCAAGCCCAGAACAAGTAATAATTAATAAGCCCAGAACATGGTTTTTTTTTTTTTTTTTACAAAATAACTTTATTTTAATTTTTTTTAAAATTTTTTCAGCATAACAGTATTCATTATTTTTGCACCACACCCAGTGCTCCATGCAATCCGTGCCCTCTACAATACCCACCACCTGGTGCCCCCAACCTCCCACCCCCCACCCCTTCAAAATTCTCAGATAGTTTTTCAGAGTCCATAGTCTCTCATGGTTCACCTCCCCTTCCAATTTCCCTCAACTCCCTTCTCCTCTCCATCTCCCCTTGTCCTCCATGCTATTTGTTATGCTCCACAAATAAGTGAAACCATATGATAATTGACTCTCTCTGCTTGACTTATTTCACTCAGCATAATCTCTTCCAGTCCCGTCCATGTTGCTACAAAACTTGGGTATTCATCCTTTCTTTTTTCTTTTCTTTTTTTTTTTTTTTTTTTACAGCTTTATAAACCTAGATGTCCATCTACAGACGAATGGATAAAGAAGATGTGGTATATATACACAATGGAATACTATGCAGCCATCAAAAGAAATGAAATCTTGCCATTTGCGACGACGTGGATGGAACTAGAGGGTATCATGCTTAGCGAAATAAGTCAATCGGAGAAAGACAACTATCATATTCTCTCCCTGATATGAGGGAGAGAAGATGCAACATGGGGGGTTGAGGGGGTAGGAGAAGAGTAAATGAAACAAGATGGGATTGGGGGGGAGACAAACCATAAGTGACTCTTAATCTCAAAAAACAAACTGAGGGTTGATGGGGGGAGGGGATTGGGAGAGGGGGGTGGGGTCATGGATATTGGGGAGGGTATGTGCTATGGTGAGTGCTGTGAAGTGTGTAAACCTGGCGATTCGCAGACCTGTACCCCTGGGGATAAAAATATATGTTTATAAAGCCAGAACATGGTTTTATCAACTCCACTAAAAAAATTAAAAAAATTAAAAAAAAAAAGCCCAAGATTCGTTTGGGAATTTTTTTTTTTTTAAGATTTCATTTATTTATTTGACAGACAGAGATTACAAGTAGGCAGAGAAGCAGGCAGAGAGAGAGGAGGAAGCAGGCTCCTGCTGAGCAGAGAGCCTGATGCGGGCCTTGATCCCACAACCCTGGGACCATGACCTGAGGGGAAAGCAGAGACTTTAACCCACTGAGCCGCCCAGGCGGAGAAACTGTTGATTCCAAGTGTGAGTCAGGGAAAATACAAAAAAGCCTAGAACATTTAGTTTTGACATAAAATAACAAAGTGTTTAGAGAATAACTTATTCATGCCAAAAGGACCTAGAAATAGGTCAAAAGTTCTCCCACTGACCAAAACAGAGACACTTAAAGTATCAAAAATAAAATTATAACAACAGATTATATATTTCTCAATAAAATAAGGGTCTATGAATTTGTACTGACATAAAGTAATTAATTCAGAACATGATGATGAATGAGATATTTATTTAGATTCAAAGTACCTCCCGTCAAAATACCACATTTTATGAATTGACACAGAATGACAATGTTTTCCATTTCGGGTGATGTTAGCATTGATCATTGATTAGGATTGGATTTTCCAATCTTCCAAGCTATATATTCTTTTTCTCTTTGTAGTTAATAAATGTTTTGGAAGGGGTTACTTGGAAGAAACTATAAAAAATTTAGGATCAGTGTGTATATGATTTGGACTGCTAATCAATAGATTACATTTCCTTGTGTTTATATTATTCTTCTGTGGATTTATAGAATGCATACTTAATAAGAATTACTCTTTATTTTTGTGTACATAGGTTTAGACTCAGATGTTTTTAATATCAAATAGGTGTTACTGAGATATAAATACTAATAAAGTAACTTCCTTAATTCTCCTTTGACATAGAATTAGAGTGAAATTATAAAGATGATTTTTACTTATGAACCAAATTTTTCCTAGGATTTATGTCCTCTTATGGAGTATATAAGTCAATTAATTCACAAAAGTGGTAGCAAACTTCATAAAATATGTAACCACTCCATACCACATTGTGCTGAATACTTTATATTTTATCTTAGGCATTTTTTTGTATCAATGCTTTTGCATTTTATGAATAATAAATGGAGTCCATTCTCACAAATGTTTTGTTTTAGAGCTGGGATTTATACCTTTGCCTTCAAGATAAACCTTTTTGCTCCATAACACTATATGGCAGCAATTCACATGTTGTCTGGCAAATATTTGTGAGAAACTAAAGCATGATAAAAGAAACTTAAATTTCAAATAGTTTTTGAATACTGTCCCTCATATCACCTCTACACTCAAAAGGAAACATTCTGTTCTTCTCTCTAATCCTGGGTAAATCTCTTCCCCCTAACATAGACTTTTAAATGATTTCGTGACATAACACACATTCAACTTGAAAGTTTTACCATAATTCCCACCCACTTAGAACTTCCTCTTTTCACTTTTTATTTCTTCCTAAATTACCTATTTTCATGTCTTTGTTATCCTTATGAGATTAAAGGATCATTTAAGAAACCAAATCAGTGCTTTGCTTCAAGCAGCAGACTTTGAGTAAATACTGATTTAAAATTTTAATAAGGTCAATTTACTTCTTCAAAAATATATCCCAACATTTAGGTATATTGCAAGAGATAGGGTAAAGTTAAAAAGTCTAAGGGAAACTGCAGCTGAAATTTTGCTGGGATAGCTTCTTAAAGTTTATTTAATTAGCAGTAGGCATTTTCTGTTAGAAACAAGGCAAAATTCTAATAAGCAAGAATGTCTTTTTCATTTCTTAGTAGAGTTTATGTGAGAAAATATGGTCTTACGGTGAGAAGAAACATATTTGAGGTTCTGCTTTAGTGGGTCTGAGAAATGCTTTCCATTTTCCTTTTGAAGAGGGAGAGTAGGAAAGAATAAGAAATCTTCCTTTCTTGTTATCTCTTCCATAGGATAGACAAATGAGAGATTAAGAAGAACTGTTCTTATACTATCCAATAGATGGAGGGTTTTGGCATCAAGGACTAGAAAGAACTGGAGGGAAAAAAGGAGATTTTGATATAAAGTTACTGAAAAGATACAATGCTTTCTTTGAAGCCAGTTATACACAATTAAAGAGAGAAGATCCAGGAAAGGACAATTGCTTATAATCAAATTGCTAATAATCAAAATTATACAACTTTGATGTATATTAATAATTTTTGCATTTTCTATTGAAAATATAAAAAACTCTTAATAATATTCTTATATGAAGAAAATTTGAGCAAATAATAAATCTAAATAAACAATATGTTTTTGGAAATGATGCAGTAACTGTTGTCTGACTAGGTCTCTCATTGTATACAGTTTTAAACTGGACAATATATATATTGAAATTATTTTCAAGTCAGAAGAAAAGTAGCACTACAACTCTAAGAAAAGGGAAGTCTACAAAGTGAACTTCAGCATGAACATCCAACTTGCTCCCTAGGGTCAGTTTTCTGACCACATTTTGGAAAGGTAGTTTATAGAACCCAGTGATACTGTTGAGTTGATAAAACAATGATCAGATCTATGAGCTAGAATATCTGAAAGAGGAGGGATTGCAAACAGAGGGGTTCTCAGAACCACATCCAAGAGATTATGCAATACCATGATTGAGAAGTGGGCTATATATGCAGGGAGTATGATGAATTGAGGCTTTCCAGAAAGTGGAAACAACGAGGTTAAAACCAGAAGAGAGACACCACATTGGGTTGGCATTATTATATTGGTAAAAACAAAAATGGAAAGATTTGAGTCCTGGCCCACCTAGAATTGTCAGAACTTACTAACATTTATAAAATATCCAGAAATAGCAAAATTAAAACCACCAAATTGACTACTATTTAACAAGGGTTTTTTTCATGCATGTAAGAACAGTTCATGAACTGGGAGCTTTCAAATTCAAAACTGATATGAAACTCAGGTGCATGAATACAGGATGGCTTATAAAGTGAGAAGGAGGAAGCTGTTTAGACTTCACAATGTTTGGTTGTTACAATGAAGATTTCTTGACAACTGGATATTTGGTTAAGTGATTATTTTATACCATTTTTAGGAAGCTAACTTAAGTTCTTTTACATGTATCAAAGTATTTATAAGAAAACCTAAATTAAGTTTTGCATACATTCATAAAATAAATTTTGCTTATGTGGCTTAAATGGTTTTTGCTCTGGGAATTTTCATGTACAGTATCAATTTTTATCTAATTTTAACATGGTATCCAGCTGAGATGGCGGAAAGACCACCGTGTATTAAGAATAGGGACCATGTCCTAGAGCAGTGATTCCCAATGGGAGAGTTGGGAAATCAGGTGGGTTTGTCAATGAGTGAACAATATCTGGACTGAACAATGTTTGGTGATGTCTGGAGGTATTTTTGATTGTCACAAATAATGAAGTGCTACTAGCTTCTTGAGGGCAGAGGCCAAGGATGTTGATAACCATGATCCTTTGCATTAAAGAGCCCCCACAACAAAAAGTTATCTGGCCTAAAATGTCAGCAATGCTGAGGTTGAGAAACACCATCCTAGAATGAGATCTACTCTCAACTTATCCCCCCAAAAAAGCCTTAAACTAAGCCTCAACAAGATCCATGGGAGAAAAAGACATCTTATGTACAGGGTAACAGAGATGATAAATCGTGTTGACTTTTCACCAGAAATAGTGGAGGCCAAAAAAATCAATTTGAGAGATCTTTTGAAGTGTGAAAAGTTAAAAAGAAGAAGAAGAAGTAGAAGAAGAAGAAGAAGAAGAAGAAGAAGAAGAAGAAGAAGAAGAAGAAGAAGAAGAAGAAGAAAGAAGAAGAAGAAGAAGAAGAAGAAGAAGGAGAAGAAGAAGAAGAAATAGTAAAAGAAGGAAGGAAGGAAAGAAAAAGAAAGAGAAAGGAAAAAGAAAAAGAATGAAAACTGTTGACAGGATTTTTAAGTTCAGTGAAAGGCAAGGTTTCAGTGACATTATTGGAAAAATGAAAATGATGACAGTTTGTCACTAAACACAGTGGTAAAATGTTTTTCAGTCTGAAAAGATTGAAAGTCAAATGTACAGAGAAAGGAAAGACCATTGGAAATGGAAGTCTGTGGAGAGGTTGGTCTCCAGAGGTGATTAGTTGCTCAGCGTGGTCAGGAAGATCTTAGGTTGTCTGCTTGTTTGTTTTACCTTTCAATTAAGAGGAAAATATCATAGGATGGTAACAGTATGTCTGCCGCTGTGTTTTGCATCAGTTTCTGACACAGTAACTACACGTAAAGGGAATTATCTCTTTGAGGTTTTAAGTAGTAAAAGAATCTTTCCCAGAGACTTTACAGCATATTTCTTTGGCCTAGTTGAATAACACACCTGTTATAAAGCTGATCACGGCATAGTTTGGCAATGATTGGTGAAGAACGGTCACTTTACATGGGGTAAATTCCAAAGCATCACCTTCAAAGTCCTCAAGCACATGAAAGTAACTCGAATCTCCAATAATCACACTCAGTCTGTTATTTTGTGGCCATTCACCTTCCACAAATTGACATCATTTATCTGCTACTGGCAACATGACACCTAGATGTTTGAGATGGAAATTAGTCCAGTTCGTTGTGCAGGTTTGTGGTTAACTGCAGGGTTTCTAGGAATATGTACTAACATAGTCCATATTCCACCAACTATTTTATGAAATCTATAAACTGTTGAGTCTTTAAGTTCTCAGGATGAAGGATAGATTGGTAGAGGAGAGAAGAGAGAAACAAACATCTTATTTTTCTTTTTAAAGAAACAAACATCTTGAATCATTGTTAATACAAAACAAAAACAAAAACAAAAAACAACTCTGTGGAACAAGATCAGGAATTTACTCCCCAGATAATGTGGGGGCCCTCCCTTCTAAATGTGAAGTAGGGACTGCATCCTTGGGCTCTCCAATGTAAAGCAGTCCCCAGTTCTACAGATCCATTGGTTGACTGGGTAAGAGAGCATTGGAGCTACACATTCTATCTCCAAAGTTAGCTCTGTCCACAGTAAATATTTCAGGGAAACCCTGTGTTGATCCTTGAAATTGTCTTGATTTTTTTTTAACTCTTTTCCAAGTTTTGTAGGAATATCTGTTGGATCTTAAAGTTTCTAAGATCTGATTTCACTCTACTTACCACTTAGATACAAGTAGGGCTGTCTTTGCCACGAGCCATCATTCTGAGCAAGAGCAGGCCCTTTACCATGTACCCACCTCTCTCTACATCTGTCCATTGTTTAGTTCCCTACAACAACCCTCATTGTGTGTTATTCTCATTCCCAAAGGTTTTTCTGTCATCTCCAGTGCCCAAATCCTATCATTCTTGCAGATCTAATCAGTATCACTTTCTTCCATAAGGGATTCTTTATTTTTTTTAAGATTTATTTATTTGAGGAGGGAGGGGCAGAGGGAAAGGGAGAAAGCAGATTCCCTGATGAGCACGGAGCCTGATGCAGAGTTCAGTCCTAGGACACCAAGAGCTTGACCTGAGCCAAAATCAAGAGTAGGATCCTTAACCAGCTGAGACACCCAGCTGCCCCACTCTGAGGCATTCTTAATCCAATAGGCAGCATTAATTATTCCTAGAAGACCTTGAAATTTTGCCATGTCTCATAATGACCATCTATAAAAGAATCAAAAACTTAAAACATAAATTGAAAGAAACTTCTTTAATTTCGTAAAGGTCTTCTATAAAAAAGAAAAAGATATTTAGAAAACATGTTATAAAACCAAAAGAACTAACCATGACTATGCCAATAATTGACTATATGAATGGGAATATGTACAAAAATATTTTTTTTGCTGCATTGTTCTTGCTGAAGAAAATTTTGGAGTATTTTAAAATATGTAATAAGACAATTATGTCCACTATCTCACATCAATTAAACATTGTACTGCAGGTTCTATATAAAACATTATGCAGGGCAACTGGCATAGATTTTTCAGAAATGTTAATGTCATTAATAGAAAAGGTTCTAGTGTATAGGAGAAAAATTGACCCAATGGGAAAACCTTTAATATGAACTCTTGAATAATATAATTGTATCAATGTTAATTCTCCGTGAATATGGTAATTACATTTTATGTTGGGAGATACATGCTGAAATATGTAAGTAAGGTCCCATTGTATCTGCAATTTACTTTTAAATGATGCCATCAACAATATACATAAATATGTGTGTGTCTCAGCATGTGTGAATGTATGCAGAGAAAGAAAGCAAATGTTATGAAACAATAACAATTGTTGAGTCTAGATGAAAAATATATGTGAGTGTTCATCGTATTATTCTTTCAAATCTTCAGTAGAGATTTTATATTTATCAAAATAAAATCCTTTAAAATTCAGTGAAGAACAAAATGGACTGTTCAGTAAATTGTATCAGGAAATAAAATATCCATGTTGAAAAAAAAAAAACAAAAAATAGAATTGGATCCTTACTCAAAAGCCATGGCCATGTGAATTAAAATCTTATTTGAGAAAGAAAACTGTTAAAGACTTACAATGTAGAAGAATGTCCTATATATATATGCACACATACAAAAAACTATAAAGGAAATGAGTGCTAAATTTGAATGCATTAAAATTAGAAAAAAAAAAGAAAAGAAAAGAAAATGAAAGCCACTCAATGTGGTTTTCCCAAGTGCATGTAACTGTCAACAAATTAGTATCCAGAATACGTTGAAATCCTTACAATAATTAAAAGAAAACAAAAAAAATCACAGTAAGAAACTAAATAAAAGATGCATATAGACAATTCACAATAAGGAATCACAAATAACCAATAAACACATGAAAATGTTTTTAGACTCATAGGCAATTATGGAAATTTTAATTAAAACTAGAGAGAAACATCAGCTGTTTAGATTGTCAAGAAACAAACAAAACAAAAACATACCAAAAAACCAGATACCGATGATGTCAAGTATCTGCCAATTATTTTGAGCCATAGAAAGTTTCATACATAGCTGGTGGGACCATAAATTAGGACAGTCATGATGGAAAACAAACTGGCAATAACAAAGAAAAACAATAATATTGCCTTCTACACAACAAATCCACTTGAGGTACTTACCCCAGAGAAGCTGTCATATATGCACAAGGTAAAATATTCAGAAATGTTTATGGTACATTATATTTAATAGTTAAATCTTGAAAGCAGACTAAATGTCCGTTCATAGTACAATGATGCTTTTTTTTTTATTTTTGCAATGGAATATAATACAATAATAACAATGTATAGATTACAGCCTACTATTAGAGAGAAATATTATTCTAGAAAGATTTTTGTATTATTATATCATTATTGAAACATGGACATATAGGTTGAATGTTGTTATTTAGAGATGTACGTGTGTGTAGAGTTATTTTCACAAAGGAAGAAAGTAATGAAACCATGGAACACCAATATTTAAGTGGAGAATTGTAGAGTGAGCTTGGAAACAAGCCTGAAATGTTAAAAGTTCATTTTCAGTCCACTTTGAGATAGCAAGGTGACTTTTGCAATAAAGTCAGAAAGAGAGCTCTCATCAGGAACCAGGTTTACCAGCTTTGGTCATGAACTTACAGCTTCCATAACTGTGAGAAGTAGATGTCTTTGTTTGAGGCACCCAGTCTGTGGTATTTTGTTATGGCAGCCTGATCAGACTTATACTCCTTATGAAATACACACTTAAAAAAATATGTCATAAAACCAAAGAACTACTCATCACGATGCTAATAATTGACTTTATGAATGGAAATATGTAGAAAACTATATTATTTTTTGTATATTCTATTTTTTGTAAAATACCAGAATAATATAAAACCAACCCTCTTAACCAAATTTTTAAATGTATATCCTTGCACATTCTTGCAACTATATGCATATTCTTGCACAGAAGGTATCTAGAACTTTTCCATCTTGCTTAATGGAAACCCTAACCCATTGAACAACTCCCAATTTCTCCCCTATCTCCCCAAGCTTCTGGCAACAACCATTCTACTTTCTCCTTCTGAATTTGACCACTTATAGTAAGTACTATATAAATTCATATAAGTGGGTTCATGTGCTATTCATTATGACTTATATGACTGAGTTATTTCCCTTAGCATAATGTCCTCGAATTTTATCCTTATTGTAAATATGACAGGATTTCCTTCTTTTTAAAGTCGGAACTATATTCCATTGTATGTACAATCACATTTTCTGTATCCATTCATCCACTAATGGATATTTAGGCTGATCATAAAAATGATCAATAAATACTTAAAAAGATGCCAAACATCAGTAATTGTCAGGGAAACGCAAATCAGAACTATAATAGCCATTACGAAAAGAAAAAAAAAGGCAGAAAATAATGAACATTAGTGAGAATGTGGAGAAATTAGAACTCTTTGCATTGTTGGTGGGATTATAAAATGGTGCAGCCACTGTGGAAAGCACTATAGTGATTCCTCAAATAACTGAAAATAGAAACTCTTTTGGATCCAGCAATCCCACTTCTAGGTACTTATCCAAAAGAATTGAAAATAGGATCTCAATATGTGTGTTCCCATGTTCACTGCAGCACTATTCATAATAGCCAAAAGATGAAAAAAGTCTATATCCTTAACCGTGAATTCTTTGAAATCATGGTGCGTAAATCTTCCATAGACATTATTTTATATGTGGTTTTGGCCTCCCTCAATAGCAAATAAGTGCATCACAAATGATTTCATTTTTGTGTCAGATTTTTCTTCAGATGAACATTTAAAGTTTAAAGTATGAAATTCATAATCAAAAGATGACTTTTAAAACCATGAAAAGAGAGGTTAAAATAAAAGAAAAATTGTTGGCTACCTTTATGTACCACATGCCATAAATTCTAAGTTTATTTTTCCTTAAATTATACATAGCTCCATATGTCTCAAAACCACCACCCTACATAGTTCAGTAACTTAGTTATTTATGCAAACAATTCAGCTTTGGCTTTAATGAATGAGATATATATAGATAGATATTAAAAACAAACCAATAAACTGATATCTAACTTTGTGCATTCATATGTATATACATATATAGCATAGAAATGATTGATTGTATTTGTGGAGCGCACTAATATTTTCCATTATTTTACCTTAGTTTTGCTGTATGTAAGTTCTGTCAGTCTTACTGTCATGGAAACATTGATTCCCCACTGTAATCACTGCTGGTGTAAAACACAGCTGCCTAACAAATGTACACCGGAATGGGCTCCTTTTAGCATCTGTTAAATCTCAATACAGTGTATAACTGCTCTTTTTAGAGTGCATCAATCATGGAAGAGTGAGACAGAATTAAAGAGTTTAGCCCTGCTTGGCTCCCTTTGTATCTAATTTAGGCATGTATGACCCATTACATTCATTGTTGTGCTTACCACAGCTGTTTCTTATTATTAAGAAAAGCAGCTTTGCGTGCAGAACATAAGACAATAAACGCTAGCCATGTGGATAGAGTACATTTGCTTCTAAAGGTTATAAATATACACTTAATAAAAAAGCAAGGTGACACAAACCATATTTCACTGAGAACAAATGGTATCAAGTCAGGCAATAGAGTCTAACACCTCCTGCTTCAAAAAAGCAACAACAAAAAAAAACCACAAAAATAAATACTGAATCCAACAATTTCAATCACTGCAAAAAAAAAATTACAATTGATAAATTTATAAAGAGCAGAAAACATGGATTCAGTGCTTACAAATTATGGTTCAGAAAGAGCATCTTTAAGTTTTTTTTTCTAAAATGCCATCTAATTAACTTCTAGAGACTACTGAGAAGCCCCAAAATTATAAAAATGTTGTTGAGTGAATGCAAGGATTTACACTGCAGACCATGAACTTAATTTTACTTATATGTGTGTACATCTGCAGAAAAAATTTGGAAACAGTTTTTTTAAAAAACTGTTATTTTTAAACAGTTTTTAAAAAACTGCCTGGTCTAATTTGTAATGTGAAATTCCAGTACTTTAATAATTTTAACAAACAAGTATTAATACATTGATAGTTAATCCTACACTTTAAAATTCCCTGCAAGGGGAATGTTCATACTTCATTGGTTAGGAAACATGAATCAGTAGAGGTCAAAATAATAAAATTATAACATAAATTTTTAAAAATTAGCTTTCTTTATATGATAAAGTTTTTTAAAATATAAGTGAGGTTTGGTGTGGTGAGATCCAGAGCCAATGACCAAGAAAGAATTCTTGAGATGTCTTTGGTGCAAAATGGTGGTTTATTAAAGCACGGGGACAGGACCCATGGGCAGAAAGAGCTGCTGTCCCAGGGCTGTGAGGAGTGATCCATTATATACTTACAAGTTGGGGGGGGGGGGGGTCAGGGATGGTGTAAGTCTCTAAGGAATTTTGGAAGCAAGGTATCCAGGACCTTGAGAGGCTAGCTATTGTTGGGAAAAAGGTTATTCATTACCGGTAATAAAACCTTTGTCGTGAGACCCTTTAAATGTGTATCAGTGAGGCCATATACTTGGGAATGATTGTCAACATGTATCTTGGAGGCTTTAGAGATAAAGGAAGTCTTCAAAGGAATTGTTAAAGTAGGCTTCAGGATCCTGGTAGGGGATAGTGGTTGTCAGGCTAGGATTGCCCTTTGCCCTTAGCCTTAAGGTGGAGGCAGTTCAGTCCCTAGAGGAATGTCACTCTGCCTGTTTCAAGGGCTTGTCAGTGGGTAAGGAAATTTGATAATTTTTTTCTTCTGCCTCTGTTTCCCACATCATATATGTCCTCCCTTTACCTATAATTATAACAAAAAAAGTTTTAAAATAGTGTTTTCTGCTTTATATTCTTTTCTTTCATCTCTTTTCAAGCTAAAGGTCAGTATATTTCTAAGTGGTCTTTGCTGATTGTAAGTGGTAGGTGCTACATAAGCATAATTTTTTTTTTTAACTTTCTGGTAAAAATGCTGGCAACTACTAGGAGTTCAGTAAGCACATAATTCATTTTTTTCTTTTTTGATATGAATGATAATCTAATAGTCTTTATTTGAGTTCTTTTTAAATTTTTGTTTCTCCAAAGTACCTCTCCACTCTATTTTATGATAATGGTTTACTTTTAAATTTTCCCATAGTGCTTTCTTTATAATGCTTTCTTTTTTTCGTTTCCTTTCACTAAACATTCTTAAAAGAGATTGTAAGGCAAATATTTATTATAAGAATATTTGAGGACCCTCCAGAAACCTGTACAACTTCGGCTTCAAAAACTCTGTTATATACTGGTAGATTAGTCTGTGAACTCCATAAAACCAAGGGCTATGGTAACACTGGGTCATTCTAGCCTAGAAGTAAAAATGAAGTTTTCTGATAAACAAAATTTCTCTTTTTCTCATCTGCTATTGCAGATACTAGTCTCTCTCAAAGTCTTTCTTACCTATTGGAGCCCAAATGGGTTGTCTAATGAGTACCATGAGAAGACTTGAAGTTTTCATCTTCCTCTAATAGTCAGGATGCCTGTTATTCAGATACAATATGGTTTTTGACCATCTATCCGCCATAGCCCTTTGTACCTGAGCCTGCACTGGGCTGACACAACGAGGCTGCCTCTACCTTTCCCAACCTTGATACTATCCTTTATCCTTTCTTATATGTTACCCAGATAATGCTACTTTCTGATTCCAATGAATCAGAGAAGTTTTTCTGAAAAGAGTTGCATCATTTTAAACTTGCTTCATGTCTTTCTCTTCTCAGTATTCAGGTATGAGTTCTTGGTATCGAGCTCACAACAAATTTAAATGAGAAACTCCAAGCATTATCTCTTCTGAAGAAGGGAAATTGAGGGACCTTTAGTAAGCATGCTTTCCTTCTGACCCCTGAGGCTCTGTTTTTCACCAAGCATGCCTATTTGATGGTTTCTTCTTTAATGCCACTCCATTTCCCCATCCCCTCCCACCTGAAGTGTGTCTGCATTTTTTTTTAAAGATTTTATTTATTTATTTGACAGAGAGGGACACAGCAAGAGAGGGAACACAAGCAAGGGAGCAGCAGAGAGAGAGGGAGAAGCAGACTTCCTTCCAAGCAGGGAAGCCGATGCAGGGCTTGATTCTAGGACCTGCTTAATGACTGAGCCGCCCAGCCGCCCCTGCATTCTTCATACAAAGCAAATTCTGGTGGCTCATCGTGACCTTCTAGACATGCATTCTAGATTCAAGTTGGAATTGTCGGTTGCACCTTAAATTAACCTTTGTTATTCCTGAAGCACTATCCAAATACCTATGCTTAATATATGGGTACTTAAAAAAAGTTTTTAAGTTGAATAAAATTGCTTTACAGACTAAAGCAATTGTGTATACAGAATCATGAGTTTTTAATAATAATAATGAACACTGATTCATTTCTGTGTTTTAAAAATCTATATTGTCACCCTCAATATGTGCTAGACACCATTCTCAGCCCTACTAACTTAGGGTGAATATAACATTCTGTAAGGAGCATTGAATTCACAAACTAGTGGGAGAAACAAACACCAAACAAGTGAACAAATACAAAAATAAATATTGACTCTGAAAAAATAGTCTAAGGAGAGAGAATAAAGCAATTGAGAATAGGAGGTCATCAGGAAAGCATAATTTATCAAATAAAAATTATTTTTTAAAAAAGGTATGAAAAGAACTAGAAGGAGACCAGTTGAAGATAGAGCCAAAAAGCACATAGCCTCTAATACAGGCAAGAGCTTGACGTGTTCTGTCATGTGACAGAGGATGGTGTGACAGGTAGCAAAGAAGGACAATTGGAAGAGCTAGCCCAGGCAGAGCCTTACAAGAACTGCTAAGAAGTTTGAATTATTTTGAATTTTCAACAGGAACATACGATGTTTTAAATAAACTTTTTTTGCATTTGCTATATAACAAAATATATTTGACAGTCCCTCATATATGATGATATGCATATTTAAAAAGCAATACTCATTTTTGTCTATAAAAGTGAAAATATGTATCCAGAATTTGCAAGAGATTGTGATGTACAATTTTAACAATTTCCAAGTGAGTCCGAGTCTCTATGCCTTAATATTTTAAGCAACTCATTATAAATGCTCATAAATAAATAAGAAATTTCAAATATAAAACTCCAGAATATTTATCTTTACATTTATTTCTATAAAATGATTTATGTCCATGGATATCTACTATGAAATATGCACTGAATTTTTAGTGAAATGAGATCTCCAGTTTACTAAGGAGTAGTATTTTATGAAAGAAAGCTTTTCCTTTGCTACTCTCTCACTTGTTAATTATTATGTTATTACTATTATTATGGACCTATATATTCTTTTTTAAAAATAAATATACTAGAATTCACTTATATCATTATTCACTTTGAAGCTCACATTGAGCCAGTGAGAGCTGTTTAATCTGGTTTCTATGTGGTTTAGCCAGATTTCCCTTAGTCCGATAGCATTTTCTGACTTTCTTGGACAATTAGGTAATCCAACTTACTTTCAAATTCCCCTGTTCCAGATCTGAAACCAGTCATTTCTACAAGAAGCACTTGTGGGTTTGCTTGTTGGTTAGTTGATTTTGTTTTGTTTTTATTAGGGAATAGTTCTGAAATGTGGTCATGGCTAATCAGCTTTTCTGTATTTAATAATGAGTTAACCCCAATGCCTCTAACTCCAGTTCAACATCATTCCTCCCTCCCCTTCTTTCCCAGAGGAAAATTTATATCTCTCTTCATCTAGAGTAAGAACAATTGCTCCTAAGTATATAAATATATTTACTCATTTACTTATTACTCCCATAAACAAATTTAAGTTTTGATGTACAAAATAATAACATGGTTCAAAATTTAAAACTGTGGCAAATGGTATATTCACAAAAGTTGAATCTACTTTATTACTTTCAATTCACCTCCTGTAAGTAATTATTTTTATTAGTTTCAAAGGTTCTTATTCTTGTATAAGAGCCCTCCAAAAAACAGCTTTATTTTTATTTATGTAAAAAGTAACATATTATATATACTGTTACACATAATTTTTAACTTATTAATATATCCCAAAAGTATTCCATCTAAGTTCACAGAGATTTTTCTTATATTTTTATAGCTGTATAGTATTCTAATGACTAGATAATATTTCTTTTTTCCAATCACTAATCTGTAAATGCTATTAGATTCTTTCCAGCATATTGATATCAAAATTGCATTTGTGCCTACATTTTTGTTGTTGATATTATATCATTGTTTATTTTTAAATTAATGAATGGGCCAAAAAATGTGTTTCATAATATTTCATAATATTCTCTCAATAGAGATTACATCATTGTTCACTTGAAATAATATGAATTTTTGCAATCTTTTCAGTCTTGTCTTGTTTAATCAAGCTTTTGGAATTTTGCCAATGTAAAAGGTGAAAAATATCTATCTCAAAGTTCTAATTTACACTTACCTTAGTGTAAATGAAGTCGAACAACTTTATATATAACAATGTATATTTTAGGGATAAGTATGGCCGTTTATTTCTTTTGTCTGTTGTTTTAATACATTTTTCACTTTCAGTTCCTCTATTATTTTGATACAGTTTATTTTTACATTGAGATATAATTTATAATTATATTGAGATATGCAATGAAATGTCCAAGTCTTACTCACAGAGTTTGGGAAACTTGACTAATACTAATACTAATACACTGAAGTAACCATCACTTCAGTCCAGATAAAGAAAATTTTCGATTTTCCGAAGAAAATCTGAGAAAATACTCTCATGCCGATTTCTTGTCAAGGCCAACATCTGCTCCCCAAGGCAAACTCTGGTTTGATTTTAAGTAGCATATGTTACATATGTTTTCTTTTAAGTGATATGTTAATAAAGTCATATTGTATAACTCTTGGGTTGGGCTCAACATTATCTCTCAGAGGCTTGTCCCTGTTGCTGCATGAATCAGTAGTAGCTCATGTGTTTTTATTGCTGAGTGGTATTCTATAATCAGTTTATCCATTACTTTGTTGGTTGTTTCTAAATTTGGGGTATTATAAATTAAACTATTATAAGCATTTTGATATAAATATTTTTGATAATATGTTTTTATTTCTCTTTGATAATACATAAGATAGCATGTATAAGAAATTCATAAGAAAATGTTGAACAATTTTTTAAAATGGTTTTATTTTATATACCAATGATCCACATATGAGAATTCTAATTGTTCTACAACCTTGCCAAAATTTTATGTCAATTATTTTTAATGTTAGCTATTCTAAATAATAATGACTCTATCTTATTGTGATTTCATATTGCATTTTGTTATGATTAATAATGTTGAGAACCTTTTCATGGACTAACTGCCCATTTGAATATCTTTTCTATAAAATTAGGTTCACATTTTCATCCATTTTTATTACATTATTTCAGTTATTTATATTTAGTGGTTTCATTTTATATTCTGGATACTATTCTTTTGTCTATAGCAGGCACTGCCAATATTTTCTCTAAATCTCTGCCTTGTCCTTTTATTTTCTAAATGATACTTTTTTGATGTGGAAAAGTTTTTAAGTTTGTTGAAGGCCAATGTATCACTTTTATTTCTTTGTGATTAGTGTTTTTTTGTCTTAAAAATACTTTCCTACCACAAGGATTCCAAAATATACTAAATTTTCATTGTAAATCTTTAAATTGTACCTTTTCTGATTAAGCTTATGATCAATCTTATATTAATTTTTTATATGATGAAAGGAGTCAAAGTTTTCTTTTCCCTTCTATTTCTATAGTTATTCAAAAACAACTTCTTTTAAGTTTTCTTTTCCAGTTGAATTTCTTTAAAGTCTTTGAAGGAAATAAAGTGAGTATATGTGTGTGGGTCTATTTCCATCCTTACATTTTCATTTTGCACTGGGCCCTGTAAATTATACAGGCTGTAAATTATACTGAGCCTGTTCCATTGCTCAATCCCTATATTCTTATGCCATACTTCTTGGATTACTGTAGATTTTTATTTAGTCTT
Organism: Lutra lutra; assembly: GCF_902655055.1. NCBI lineage: Eukaryota > Metazoa > Chordata > Mammalia > Carnivora > Mustelidae > Lutra > Lutra lutra. Next base: position 109,696,640 of record NC_062285.1, read on the forward strand.
GAAACCATGAGATGCAAATTCCCCAACTCTTCATTTTCAGTATTGCTTTGCCTATTTTCAGTCTTTATAATATCTTATGAATTTTACAATCAGACTGTCAGATTCTACTCCCCCAAAAAAAGTTGCAAGGGTTTTGATTCTGGACATTTACTCTGTAGATTAATTTGGAGAAGGTTGGTATTTCAATAGCAAATCTTCCAATTCATAACCACAGTATATTTCTTTATGTATTTATTTATGTATTCTCTAATTTTTTTTCTTGTAGTTTTCAATGTAGAGGTTTTGTATACTTGTTAAATTTATTCATAAAGATTATGTTTTTGAATATACATTTAATGGTTATTTTTTAGCTTTCCATCTTCCAACTGTTTATTCCTTAAACAGTAATGTAGTTGGCACATTGACCTTGCATCACACAACTCTGATCAATACTAGTTATACAAATGTATACATTGTTTAGAATTTTCTACTTGTAGAATTAGGTCCTCTGCAAATAAAAATGTCCCTGAGCAAGAACCACTTAAATAACATGATACTGAAATAATATACTTTATTCTCTTAGATTTCCTAAGTACATGATCACATTCATGAAATATCCTCTTACTACTACTGACATTTTATTCCCTTCTATAAAATTATTTATGTTTCTAGTTTTGCTTTTTGTCTGATTGCACTGGCTAGAATCTCCAGTTCAATGTTGAATAGTAAAACATCTTTGTTGTATCCTCATGTTAATTGTGATGCTTCCAATACTTTATCATAAAGTGATTTCTGTGAATATCCCACATCTATCTCTTAAAATTTAAACAGGTTCATTGCTAGTTACATGAGATTGATTTTTTATTTATTTTTTAATTTTTAATTTGTCTTTATTTAGAACAACATAAAATAGCAAATGAAAACACCATGACAAGAGAGAGTTGCAGAAAGTAAAAAGCTTTGTTTTAGTATTTGTTTTAACAACACTTTAGCACTTTTTTTCTAATTTTTGAACAAGGGACTTACATTTTCATTTTGCACTGGGCCCTGTAAATTATACAGCTGGCCCTGCTTTGCTTCCTCATGATCCACATTTTATCAACTACACCTCTTCTGCCCAGGCAACTCTTTTTTTGTTTGTTTGTTTGTTTTAATATGAACATGGGTTAAATTTTATAAAATTATTTTGGAAATTTATTTAGTTGTCACATTACAGTATCTGCTTTGCTCTACTGTTCATAATGGTCTTGGGTTCAGAGTGACAGTATAGTTCACTAGAAAGAATAAGTTTCATACACATTGCCTGTTCTTTTTTAACAGCTTTGTTGGGGTATAATTGATAGACAAAACTGCACAGATACTTCAGTTTCCAGTTACATATATAAGTCCCTATTGTGCTTGAACAAGTAAAAAGCTGAACAAGCTGAAAAATCAACAACTCTTCTAGGATCTATAAAAGAGATGAGAACACAAGACAAACTTCTGATTCCAAGATTGGTGAGATGGACAGAGAAATACAGGAGTGACAGGCTTACCTGAGCAGAGAGTCATGAGAGAACATTACCCTGGGAACCAATACTAGAGTAGGAAAACCTGTGCTTTAATGACTGATGAGTTGCTGGAGCAATGGATATCCACATCCATATAACTGAGACACAGACTTTACCCACTTCAGGAAATGAACTCAAGGTAAATCATAGGCCTAAATATAAAATATAGAATTATAAAGCTCTTAGAAAATAACACAGGATAAAGTCTTGATAACTTTGGATATGGTAATTACTTTTTAAAGACAACACCAAAAGCTCTGTCCATGAAAGAAATAATTGATAATCTGGATTTTATTAAAATCAAAAAGTCTGCTTTGTGAAAGACAGTGCCAAGAAAATGAGAAGGCAAGCAACAGACTAGGATAATTTATTTACAAAAGACACATCTGATAAGGAATTGTTATCCAAATATAAAAAGAACCCTTAAAACTCAACAGGAAAGCAAACAGCCCAATTAAAAAATATGTCAAAAATCTTAACAGACACCTCACCAAAGATATATGGATGTTGAATAAACATAGGAAAAATGTGTTCCACATCATATGTCATCAGGGAAATGCAAATTAAACAACAAAGAGAAACTAGTACACACCTATTAAAATAGCCATTATCCAGAATACTGACCATACCAAAGCTGGTAAGGATGTGAAGCAACAGGAACTCACATTCATTAATGGTGAGAATGCAAAACAGTACAATCACTTGGGAAGACAGCTTGCCATTTCTTTCTTTTGTTTTTACAAAACTAAACATACTTTTACCATAAGATCATCATTCATGCTCCTTGGTATTTATTTACACAAAGGAGTTGAAGACATGTCCACACAAAAACCTGCCTGTGATGTTTACAACTCCTTTATTCATAATTGCCAAAACTCAGAAGCAACCAATATTCCCTTTTGAAGGTGAATAGATAAACAAAACTGTGGTAAAATTCCAGACATTGGTATATTAGTACTAAAAAGAAATGAACCATCAACCCATGAAAAGACATGGAAGAAGTTTAAATGAATATGACTAAGTGAAAGAAGCCAGTCTGAAAAAGCTACATACTGTATGATTTCAACTATATAACTCTCTGGAAAATGTGAAACTATGAAGACAGCAAAAAGATCAGTGATTTTTGAGATTGAAGTTGGGGAGAGATGAATAGGCAGAACACAGAGAATTTTTAAGACAGTGAAAATGCTCTGCACTTTACTATAGATGGATACACGTTATATATTTGTTCAAACTCATAAAATGCCCAACACCAAGAGTAAATCCTAAACTATGGACTTTGGGTGATTATGATATATCAGTACATCAATTGAAACAAATTTAGCACTTTATTGGGAGATTTTGATAATGGGGAGTGGGGGAGGCTATGCATGTGTAGGAGCAGAAGGAGTATGGGAACTCTATACCCTCCCAACAGTTTTACTTTGAACCTAAAATTCCTCTAAAAATATTGTCTTTAAAAATGTATGTATTTAATATATACAACTTGATGAATTTGGTCCTGTGCACACCCATAAAATCATCAGCCAATCATGGAAATAGACATCTCCATCACCTCCAACAATTTCTTATATCTCTTTCTTTTTTTTATTTTTATTTTTGTGTGGTAATAATACATAACATGTTGTCTAACTTCTTAAAATTTTAAGCAAACAATATAGTATCGTTGACTCTAGACACTATGGTACAGCAGGTCTCTAGAACTAATCCAAGTTGTATAACTGAAACTGTATACCAGTTGAACAACTCTTCATTACTGCCCCCCCAAGTCATTGAAACTAACATTTTATTCTTCTGTGAGTCTATTTCTGGTACCTCATACAAGTGGAATCATGCAGTATTTGTCCTCTTTAAACTGGTTTTTTACTTAGCATAATGTCCTTCAGGTTCACCCATGTTGTCACAGATGTCAGGATTTCCTTTTTCAAGAACCAAATAATATTTCATTCTATTTATTAACCACCATTTCTTTATCCATTCTTCTATTGATAGACATTTGGTTTATTTACATAACTTTACTATTGTAAATAGTACTCCAGAGAACACAATTCTGATTTTCATTCTTTGAGGTATATACCAAAAGTGCAAGCAACTAAACCAAAAATGAATAAACGGGGCTACAGCAAACTAGACATTTTTCCACAGCAAAGTAAACAATCAAGAGAATAAAAAGGCAATGTACATAATGAGAGACAGTATTTGAAAACCATCTATCTGATAAGGGCTTAATATCCAAAATAAATGAGGAACTTGCAAAACTCAATAGCCACAAAAACTAAGATCAAACAAAGAACAGACAACCCAATTTTAAAAAGGTCAAAGAATAAGTATTTCTCCAAAGAAGATATCCAAATGGTTAACAAATATTGAAAAAATATTAAATATCAATAATTTTCAGGGAAATGCAAATCAAAACCAGAGCAACATATCACTTCACACCAGTTAGTATGGTTATTATCAAAACAAAACAAAACAAAAACAGGGTTGCTAAGATGTGATGAAACTGGGAACCCTTATACAGTGTCATTGAGGATGTAAAATGGTGCAAATGGTAGGAAAAAATGTATACTTAAGTATACTTATTTTTAAGAAGAATACAGGACAAGGAATAGAACAGTATGCCCAGAGACATATGATGTTTCACTAAGTTTTTCTTGTAAAATTAACTCCGTTGGTTTTTAGGAAACTATTTACGCCAGATCCAAGGTAAATGGTAATCTGAGGACCATCCTAGAATAATCGCATAGTTTTATTGTCAGGATTGTTTATTGTGTGATGTGTAACAGGTTTTGAGATCATATAGCTGCATCAGAAAACAAGATATAGTGCTATATCTTGAGAGGATTATGTGACTGCTAGTCATATGTACTGATTAGTGAAATAAAAAGGTGAAGAGACAGAGAATGATGGATTTCTTGAGCCATATACATCCAATTACTTCATCTCTCATGACCATATATGACCCATGTATGACATGAGTGGAGCATGAAAAATTGCCTGGAACCATGATACCTTTGCTCTGTTCTTACTTTGCAAGTTGCTCTGCTTTCTTTTTAGCCAGAATTGAATATTTATATATCATATTTTTGTTTACAACATATATTTCCTTGGACTTCTTTTTCTATATAACCTCCACACACACACACACACACACACACACACACACACACACAGAGAGAGAGAAAGAAAGAGAGTTTGGTAGTTCTGTTCTTAAGATTTTTATCCAGCCCAACACACTGAGGAATATGATAAATGCTCATGAATGCATTGACCATACTATAGGAGTGTGCATTTAATTCTGATCGGACTCCTAGGGCATAAAAAAGTCCTCCCAACCTTTTTCACATCACAGCACACACAGAAAAAGATAATAAAACTATGGTACATAGAAGTAATGAGAAGGCTAAGTAAGGTTGGTGCTGGCTGAACCCTCCTGTGTTCCAAGAGTTTGATTATCAACCTGATTACTGCTAGTAGAGTTAAACTGGTGGTAATTACATTTTGTATATTTATTATTTTTACTTTAACCTTATAATGCTGAAATAAATTTTACATAATGGTTATATTTTTTTCATATTAGTTTTTTAATAATGTATAATTCTTTTGCATTGATATCTATATTTTGAGCATCTATATCCACAAGATTGGCCAATAGTTTTATTTATTGGTTGGTTGGTTGGTTGGTTGGTCAGTTTGTTATTGGTACTCTCTTTGTTTTATGGAAATTTAGGTAAGGAGTATATCATCCTTCTAACCTGTGCTGGATAGGTGTCCACATTTGTGTTTTAGTTTTTTCCTATAGAATGTTTTATACAAAATGAAAATGATCTTTTTCTTGAATGCTTGCTAAAATCTTCAAGAGTGCCTTGGCACTGTCTCTCTTTATAGGTAGAAAATTTACAACCTTTTTATATCGACTGCAGTCATTGATCTCTTGAGATACTATGCTTGATTCTGAGCCAGTTTTAAAGCTGTATATTTTTCCCAGAAAATTGACCATTTTTTCTATGTTGTCAAATTTATTGCCATAAAGTTGAACACAGTATTCACTTGTTATTTTATCTCTCTTGCTTAAATCTTTAGTTACGTGGTTTTTTTTGTTTCCAATCTTGCTTGTGTGTGCTTTTCCCTTTTATTCTTTTCTTTCCTTTTCTTTTGTTTTCTAATCACACTTACAATAGATTTGCTGATTCAATAGTGTTTGTAAAGAATAGGAATTTTTTAATTAATAGACTATATAATGGTTTTTCTGGTTCATTCATTCTGGCTTTATCTATAGCAATTACTCTCTTCTAATTATTTTGTCCTTTTTATTTAAAAAGATAAACATTTAACACTATATATTTTCCTATGAGTATTCTCTGGGTTCTTTCCAAGTGTTTTCAAATGTGTTTGGTTCTTAGTTCTTATAATATTGCTTGCTTTTTAGACAATTGGTTCTTCTTGGACCCATGCTTACCTTTATATTGTTAATTTTTTATGTTAAGTGAATTCTCTCTCTATTCACTATAGTCTTTATATATAAAGGGATATGGTGCTGCCAGATTTCACATGAGTGATTCAGTGGGGGGCAAATTTCAATTGCTGCTGTTTAAAATGAGCCACAGTGTCACATCTGGGACAAGAATCCAATTCTCCCTCTTGAGTATCAGTGGTCATCTTGAACATTGCTCTTTCTCTCTGGTGCATTATTTCTCACTACTTATTGCTCCCAACTTTCATTTTATCTCCTTATGATCCTTCAAATGAAGGACGTATTTCCTTTTTTATTCTTAACATTTTATTTATTTATTTGAGAGAGAGATGGAGAGAGAGAACACAAGCAGGGTGAGGGGCAGGGGGAGAAGCAGACTCCTCACTGACCAAGGAGCCTGATGTGGGGCTTGACCCCAGGACTCTGGGATCATGACCTGAGCCAAAGGCAGATGCTTATCCAACAGAGCCACCCAGGATCCCCATGAAGGATTCGTTTCTTATTTTACATTGTAATTGTACATTGTAAATAGATTGATTGGTTGGTCAATAGCTGTATGTGTATGTATATACAGGCATGGTGCAGGTCTATGTGAATGCATGAATGCTTATGCATACATGCATATTTTATTTTAATCAGCTATTCAAATGCCTATATTATAGAAAGAATGATAAATTTTGAGAAATGAGGGGCTTAAGATATATATAACACATTTAATTTATTTCCTATATTCTGAATCCATTAAGAAATAGAGATAGTATATGGAAGTCAAAATATCAAATTTTAGGAGTTGTGAATTATGTAATTACAGTGCAGAAGCACTATGATTGTATCACTGAATTTAACAGTATTATTCCCCCCACCCAAAAACAAATAGTACCAGGAAAACACTGTCCATTCTTCACAAACAAGAGAATATCTAGAGAAGCAAAATGGCTAATGTGCTCTCTGTAGGTAGGCAGACCTGAAGAAAGTACCATTCAGATAGTTTATTCCTTCTACTAAGGGGAAAGATGCGTAAGCGGAGAAAGGGCAAGACTGTCTTAATACTGGATATTACTTTACCTGAATATTTGAGAAACTGAGAAGAAATATTTTCCTCTCTCCTTTCAATGAATCATAGATTCAAAGCAGCTAAGAGCTAATAGAGTGGGGATAAAACATCTAAGTCATTGGTTAGCAGTAGATGGTGGAATTACAAGAATCATCTCATGAGTTTTATCAACATGCATCTCTAATGGTCTTGATTCAGAACTTCTGATCTAAGAAAACCTATTGATGAGTTTAATAAGAATAGCTAGCTTCTGTTCATTGTTTAGGAAGTTAATGCTCATTAGTTGGAAATGACTTATGAAGGCTGTTTAGCAATATGTAGTTAAATGAGGATTAGAATATAAAAGCCTCACTCTTGGGACACCTGGGTGGCTCAGTTGGTTAAGCAGCTGCCTTCGGCTCAGGTCATGATCCCAGCGTCCTGGGATCGAGTCCCACATCGGGCTCCTTGCTCATCAGGGAGCCTGCTTCTCCCTCTGCCTCTGCCTGCCATTCTGTCTGCCTGTGCTTGCTCTCTCTCCCTCTCTCTCTCTGACAAATAAATAAATAAAAATCTTTAAAAAAAAAAAAAAAAGCCTCACTCTTATCATTGTCGCTCACTGCCCAGACAGATAATTATTTTAAAGCTAATTTGTAACTTTTTTTTAGACTTATTTATTTATTTATTTGACAGACAGAGATCACAAGTAGGCAGAGAGGCAGGCAGAGAGAGAGGGGGAAGCAGGCTCCCTGCCAAGCAGAGAGCCCAATGCAGGGCTCGATCCCAGGATCCTGGCATCATCACCTGAGCCAAAGGCAGAAGCTTTAACCCACTGAGCCACCCATGTGCCCCTAATTTGTAACTTTTTATAGCAACAGAAATAACTACACTTAGCATGGTGGGAATTTTGTACTTTGTGTAAGTGTTCATCACTGTGAAATTAATATAATATTCTATGTCAACTATATTCTAATTAAAAATAAAGTAAAATAATAATAATAGGATCTATCTGACAGCTATCTGAGGATTAAATGAGATAACATTGTACATAAAGTATAGTCCTGATACCCTTAGTAACTGTCAGTTATTTCACTTGAAAAATATAGGACTATTTATTTTAGTGATAATCTAAGCCTAAAAATGTTCTTGTTTGGATTACTGAAACAATTATGAAAAAGAATAGGAAAGAAGAAGGGAAATGGAGAACTCATATGGTGCTGTATGGAAAAATGATAAAGATAAGAAAAAGGAGATGAAACGAAAGGAAACTAACTCCAAGGTCCTAGCCCAAATTTGGAGAAGACAGTGGCTACCCAAAAATAATTTGGTAGTCATAGTATGACATTCAATTTGATACCAAACTAAATAACTGTCTGTCAAATCTTGCATCTGTTCAATTGTTGAATTGTTGTGTAAAAATAATTAAATGAGAAGAATGAGACACAGAAAAAAAATTAACCAAGAAAGCATAAAGTTTCAAGGAGTAGATTTTTTTTTTCCTCACCCTAGCACGTACCCTCCCCAATGTCCCTCACCCAGCCACCCCATCCTTCCCACCCCACTCCCCTCCAACAACCCTCAGTTTGTTTCCTGAGATTTGGAGTTTCTTATGGTTTGTCTCCCTCTCTGGTTTCATCTTGTTTCATTTTTCCCTCCTTTCCCCTACGATCCTCTAAGGAGTAGATTTTTAATAGATAAGCACCAAAGTGATGAAGGAAGATTAGAACTAAAAATTCCGTGGCATTTTTTTAAGGAATTTGTTGGTAAAATCTGCTAGAACAGGTTTTATATCAGAAGACTGCAAGGGACTGAGAAGAGCCTGTATGTAAAACAAGTGGATGGTACCCTCTTCGTGTGTCTTTTACACATGAATAGCAGATGACCCTCATCTGCTGTTGTACTCAGGAATAGCAGATGACATACTTTGAGTTATTTTCCTTTTAGTGGCAATACATTTTCTTGAGTTGTGTGTGTTTTCTTCATAATGAAACGTTATCTTTACTGACAGCATTTGTTTTGTAAGGTAATTTCCTATGAGTAGCTTCATACAATAACCTAGCCTGTTCTGGAGTTGATCTGATAATCGCTTGGCTCGGATGTAGCCAGAAGAGCTAGTACTTTCTTTTTCTCCCTCTCTTTCTCTCTTTTTCCTTTCTTTCTTTCTCCCTCCCTCCCTTCCTTCCTCCCTTCCTTGCTTTTCTCATAGACAGCATTTTTACAAAAAGACACTTCTCATAAATAATCTGATTAATACTGTTTGGTTGTCCCTTCTAGGAATGATTTGTGACAGTTGGTGTGATAATGAATTTTCATCAAGAAAATTTTAGGTGAAATAAGTAAGCTATAGTGTAGTAAATTTCACAAATTGTTAATGTAAGGACCTATTTAGCAAGAGGCTTTCATTAAAGTTAAACTGTCCCTGCTCCCCTTACCCCAGGGGATTTACTTAAAAACAAGTCCCAGAAACCAGCTCCAGGTAACAAAGCTCAGATACAAGGGTGGGTCAGGCCAGGTGGAGACATCCGATCAGTGGGGGGGGATGCATACTGTCTTCCTGGTTACCAAGGAGTATGGCCCTCGCCCTTTGGGAGCCTTTTTGGCGCCAATCCTAATCATGGTGTAATAGGCTGGTTCAAATGTCTACTGGGTAAATTGTAATTCAGTTGGTCACCTAGCATCACTGTGGAGTTTCCTGTGTGTGTTACAATCTCATTGGCCACCTGTGCGTGGCCAGGCCCGAACGCATGGCCTTTGCCCTTAAAAGCTAGTCTGTGAAACAGAGAAGGGTTGCCCTCTCTTGTAAGAGGTGTGTCCCCGAACACTCGGTTAAATTCTTGTTGCTTGGCGCGAAATAAAGCTTTGCTTGACCTTCGCTTTATATCAGTCTCACTCTTTTAATCATGGACCCATTATTGGGGCATAACAATTAAAATATAGGATTTAACTAAAAAACTGTTTTGTGCTATTAAAAGATATGTGTATTGTCAGTTTTGCACTCCACCCAGATCCCCTTAGATATCTTTTTACAGTTTGTGTATTTTTCAGAGAAGGGACCCTCAGGCTACTAGAGTGTACTTTCCTGACATTTTCACAAAGCCAGACAGTGCCTGAGAATTGTTTTCTGCCTGGAGCTGCCCGTAACCAATGACAGGCATGTGACAGCTGTAAGCAAGTCCTGGCTCCTTTGCCTTAGGTCAGTTAAACTGAGAGGTGAAACTTACACTTCACTGTTCCCCTGTGGGATCAGGCCTATGTTACCTTCTGCATGACTTACATTGAGGTCTCATCCTTGTTTGGCAACCTTCTGTTTTCTACTCTGTTGCCTACGTTTCCTTATTGGCTTTCCCTCAAAACATGTCCTCAATGTATGACTTATAAATTTATCCTCAACTCAGGAGTCTCTTTCTGGGGAGACTAGCCTAAGAAAATGCTTCATGAGATTTTTGGGTACTAGTGTATAAAGCATGTTATAATGAATGAATTACCCCAAAGAACTAGGTATCCAACTGAAATATCTTCAGATGATTAAAGAATTAATCAGCATGATAATATCTATTTAAAATATTTATTGAGCAACTGTATGTATAAGGTACTGTTTATGGAATCACCAAAGCAAATGTCATATTGCAAAGTAAGAAGCAAGACTATGGAGGAGGATTTTCAAAGGATGAGTTATTAAAGATTTTAATTGCTTTAATGCTTTCCCATATTCACTCACATTTCTGAAGTCTAATGGTATCTGGAGTTAGAGGCTAAAATAGGATTTACCAACAAATCTTTGGTCTCCTCTGAGTTCCACTTCCCCACCAGAGGAGGAGGGTGTGAAGTTTTAAGAAAACTCAGTGAATTTGATTAATGCCCTGTGAAGAGTACACTGGCATTTGACTCAAATAGAGATATCTAAAGGGAAAGCGATGAAATAACTAGCAGCTTTGACACACAAGTGATAGAAAAGTAGCTGCTTTGGGTGGCCCACCTTCCCAGAGCTTGTCGGGATAAAGCATCTCTTCTTACCAATGAGCAGATGTGTGCCAAGCTATGAGAGAGTTAGCATGGTTTTGTCTTGGACATCATCCAAGAAAACTGCTGTGAGGTGTAAAAAGATCTCAGTGAAGAGACATTCGAGATACTACTACAAAGTTTAAAGCTGAACAAAGACAAAATGGCTGAAATGTGTAGAGATGCCTTTTTAAGGTATCTTTAGATAACTAATAGACAGCCTCTAAGAGATGGGCAACATCCATAAAATTTTTCAAAGTGAAAATTCAATTAAAATACTTTCAAGTCCCTGAAGCTAGTGCTATATGAGTACCAAGACTAAGTTGAGTTATAATGTTCCTCTTGCTGCTTACATTTTCTCTTCTTTATAGCAAAACCTTGTAAAGATCAGAAACTTTATCATGATAGGAAAAGGCAGATCACCCACTCTTTATGGCTCCAGAGAGACCATTCCCATTAAACAAAATGTGGGTGCTGTTTCAGAATGTATGCAGCATAGCAGTTCATGGATAAGAGAAAAAGAAGTGTTGGCTGAGAAAAGAGAAAAATGAACTAATCATCTTTCCCAATAAACTTGAATACTAAAAGGGCCAGGGAATAATTTATAGCCTAAGTTAAGAATGAAATTTTGACAAACACATATGGCTACACAATCAAATGATGGTAAACTGAGACTGTGTATTATTTTTTGGAACGATCAGAATGTTTTTGTTATCTAAATGCCACCATAAAATTCATGTGTTTTAGTTGGCAACTTCCAAGACGGTCCTCAATGATCTTGTCTACATGTATTCATGCCCTTATATAATCTTCTCTGTCATATTGTGAACTATATCTGCTAAGGAGTAGAAATATGGCAAAAGTAATGTGCATCACTACTGAGATTAGGCTCCCAAAGACTGTAAGATCTGTTATGCTGGCATTGTTTATCTGACCTCGTGCAGGTTCATTCTAATCAAGCTAGCTACCATGTTAAGAGCTGTTGTATGAAGAGGCCCATGGAGCTGGAAAGTGAGAGAAGCCTATTGTCAACAGCTTGTGAGATATTCAGGCCTTTTTTTCCAACAGCTTGTAAAGAAATAAATCCTGTCAACAATGAGTAGAATAAGCTTGAAGATTGATCCATACCCATCAGGTCTACAGATGAGAATATATCACTGGTCAGCCCCATGATTGCAGCTTTGTGCCAGACCCAGAGTCTGAAGGCCAGCTAAGCCATGTCTGGATTCTTGACTCATAGAAATGGCGAGATAATAAACATTGTTATTTTGAGCCACTAAGTTCTGGGGCAACGTGTTACAAAGCAATAGATAAGTAAACATGAACCCTGCCTTCAATTTCATCTACGGACCTCAGAGGATATAAGTCTAGCATCTAAGTGTAAGAACAGTAGGAGGCAAAGATAAAAAATTGTGTCTTCTCCTAATACTCCAGAGGACCTGTTTTCATATATGTAACCATTAAAAAATCTACATAAGACATATTATCTGATTTTCAACAGTTTATAATCTCACAATGGAGATCTGTAGCAAGGCAAGATGTCCTAAGGAATAATTTAAAATGTAGGTACTGGAGAATTCCAAGGCCTTATTTGTAGAATTCATAAAATCCTAGAAGACCATAAGTTCTTTTCCCTATCTCTAGCTCAAATATCCCACTAACAATGAGTTATCTCCAGTTAATGATCATCTCAGTACCCTACAGTTGTTCTCTTTCTTTCCCACATACTTTCACATATAAAAATTCACATGTGTACACACACACACACACTCACACACACACACACACACACAACCTCCAGAAGATATTTAAGTGTAGAAGACTATATTGAAGATTAGAATAGTGGTGGGAAGAACAGAAGGTATACTGATGTTCAAACAACATACATTGATACAAACAGAACTTTAGAAGCAACAATTACAATTATTATTTCCCTCCAAGTCAAAATTTTTATAAGCTGCTTCATTTTATATAGTACCAGAGTCCATATAATCTCAGTATTTAGTTATCCAGGCAATGCCCTTCGCTTTATAATTCTCTGTCCCTTCTTTCTTAAGAACAAAATATATTCCTCTAATTAATTATCTACATTGTACACTTGGTTTCTCTCTTCAGTTTCTGAGGCCCTTAGCTAATACTCATATTCTAAAGGTCAATCCCTTTATCCTAGACACCTATTAAAATATTGTATTACAAAAGCATGACAGTTTTTAATTAAAATCAGTTCTGTTTCAAGCTGCTACTTTTCACCTGGTAATGGAGGTTGACAGTAATCTAATTTAGATTGATGCTATGGACACTGAGGTGTGCTCCCCATATATCCTCCTCTTTTTAAGACAGAAGCATTCATTTCCTCCTAGTTGCTTAGGCTGTGACAACTGAAATTGACAACTGAATTCTCTATGCTGAAGAGAGCTACCTTGTCCAAATATGGGAGATTCCTTTTGAGAGGTGGTCTACTCTAATGACTGGCCAGTGTTGGAGTATAAAATTCTCATCTCCTTGCCACAATATTTTTTCTTTGCCTAAGTCTGTTCCTATACTATCCCTATATGTTAATCACTCCTAACTTTCTGCACACACACTCTGTGTGTAGAAATTGTGTGTTGATCACAGTTAATAAATCTTTACCTTTGAGTTTTATTACTGGGAAACCTAACCTGCAAATATTGGCTGGGTAGAATAGCAGAATTGAGGAGGATGTTAATGAGATAGATTTCAGATATATTGGATTCTGTGTTCTATTAGAAGGCTAGTGTAAATTGCTTGCTGGTAGCAAAGAGAATAAATAGAAGACCAAGTTGAATATATAGATGTTGGAGTAATCAATACACTGATATATTTGAAATCACAGGAGTTAACTAGCTTCTTTTTGTTGAAAAAAAAATCTACAAAGCAATGAACAAAACTTGTCTTTTGATTCCAGGACAGCCAAGATTTTTTTTCCTCTGGAATTTTCCCCCAAGTTCACTTCTTACTTCTCACCTGCTAATAAAATAGTCTAATTGTTCATAAGTTAAATAACTAATTCATTCAAATAATAAACTTAATTCCTAAAATGTACCATAGAATGTCTAAGATATATTGTAATGAACAGCAGAGAAATGTTTCACCTAATAATTAGGAGGTAGACAATCAATGATGTGATAGAGTAATAATAATAATACTAATCCAGGCAAGGATTCTGATGGGTGAATTTGTTTGGTGCACTTAGCATCATAAATAAGACCAGTGTAGCTGGAAAGTAGTAAATGAAGCAGGAGGATATACAGAGATGAGTTAAAGAGTTGAACATGTGTTATAAATTATAGGGCTTTTAGACCATGCTTTGAATTTGTTCTCCTATTTAATAATAGCAGGAAGAAACTGGAGATTTTATGCACCACATAAATTAATGCATTAATTATTAAAACTTACTGAGCACCTACTCTGTGTTTGTTTATATCTCTTATTACTGGGGTTCCAATGGTGGACAAAACATATTACCTACTTGTATCTACATTCTCATGATATAAGAAATTGACAATAGAGAAATAAAGAATAATAGAGTAGAAAAGTAACAATACATGAATAAACAGGTAAATATTTGTGTAACAAAATATCAGGTAGTGATAAAACTCATACAAAAGATAAAGCATCATAAAATAAAGAACAACAAAGGGTATTAATTTAAAATGTGTAATCAGGGAAGACTTTTTCAGCACAAACCTGAATAAAGCACAAGAAAGGATACAAATATAATTGCATTTGTTGTTACAATCATATTTAAACTTTAGAATATTGTATTAGTTGTAAAAAATTTGGGGATTCACAAGCAAATAGATGACTTTTAGAACATTGTTATTGGATAAGTTCACCTTAAAAAAGAATGTAGAAAGGAAAGAGATAAAAACAGAAGTAAGCAGAGTTCAACAAGAGTCTCTCTGTTGAGAAGAAAGAAGAGAGTCCCACTGAAATAGAGTGAAGTGAGAAGATGTAGAGTGGTGAAAAGTGTAAGTCTGAGAAAATGAGAAAGTTCTGAGAAATTCTGGGAATGAAAAAAGATGTGATAGCTTGGGGTGGGGTCAAAGGAGTTTTTTGATGATCCTGTTATACATTCTGTGTGCTGGTGAAATACATTGATCATGTTGAATTTGGTGATGCGGCAGAGCAGAAATAATTTTAAGAGCACAGTTCTTAATAATGGAGGAGAGAGTGTGAGCCAAGGCAGAAATGGAGAAATTGGCAATGGACAGGAAGAGAACTCTTTCCCCTGTAACAAGGGAGAGACTCCAAATTGAAAATAAGACTATTTATGGTGACCTCAAAATTAACAAGTACAAATTGAACACACTGAATTTCCCCAATCTTTTCTTTATGTGTTTCGTAACTCAGTTACTAGAACAAACTAAATGTCCAAGACAGGAGAGAAAAAAAAAAAAGGACAATCTTCAAATACCTTTCCCCATCACTAAATTCCAACATAACCATCTAAATTATCTAAACCCTTAAACTGAGACCCTTAAAGTTTATCTCTAAACCCTTAAAGTGAGAGTGAGACATACTGGTGGGATAAAGATGAAGCCCTTCAATGCAGTCTCTGCCCCAGGAGGGTACCTTTCCTAAGGATCATGGTTGCTTTTTGTATCTGCTATGTTCTGTTCTTTAATGTTCTCTTTATTACTTACTAGTCAATCTCTCACTAATCCAATACCCTATTTTAGTTATTAATTCTTTAGTATCAGTTTTTCCTGTTCAAATGCTATGCAGATGCTCTCTCCCATTTTTAATTTGACCAGTATCTCTCTACCAGTTTACATAAGAAGTGAAACTGAAATTCAAAACCAGATCTATTAAAAACAGATAGTAATATTTATGAAACTGCACCATCAACATTTTATACCTTACTTGAACAATGAACTCAAGTCTTTATGAAATTATCTTAGTGAGCAGAACTTTTGAAAAGAAGACATTGATTACCCATGTAGATCTGTATTACCAGGCAGTTTGGTTATAAGTAAAAAAATCATTCATTAAGTAGATATTGAGAAAGCCCTTGCCATACTCAATGTATTGTTGTTAGGCTCTTGAACTAGAGAAATAAATTAGACTAATGAAATCTATAATTTCACTACTTCTGAAAAAGAAAGTGTTGTAAGTTTTACTACTGATGTTTTGGGTGTTTCAGCATTGTTTTATAGAGGAAACGTATATATGCTTTGTGTTCTTATGATTATAAACACTCACATGCAAACTTTGTGCATTTCTGTAGACTATTATCATTGACTATTATACTTTACTCATCATATTCTGTGTTACACCTCCTAAGTTTACATATTTATTTTTTTTTTAAAGATTTTATTTATTTATTTGTCAGAGAGAGAGAGGGAGAGAGAGCGAGCACAGGCAGACAGAGTGGCAGGCAGAGGCAGAGGGAGAAGCAGGCTCCCTGCTGAGCAAGGAGCCCGATGTGGGACTCCATCCCAGGACGCTGGGATCATGACCTGAGCCGAAGGCAGCTGCTTAACCAACTGAGCCACCCAGGGGTCCCAGTTTACATATTTATAACAATAAGAGAAATAGAAATCAAGTGAAGATAGAGTTTTATGTTACTGTTTTACTGGGACTTAAACAATCTTAAGTTACAAATATAAAAAGAAATTTGATAATTTTTCTTAAAGAGAGTGAAAACAGAGTACACATAATGAGTTTTCTCTTCACTCAAAGTACCATTCAAAATATATGATTTTGGGGTGCCTGGGTGACTCAGTCAGTTAAGCATTTGCCTTCATCTCAGGTCATGATCTCAGGGTCTTGGGATCCAGCCCCTCATAGGGCTCCCTGCTCATTGGGGAGTCTGCTTCTTCCTCTCCCTCTGTCCATTCCCCCAACTTCTGCTACCTCTCTCTCTCTCTCTCAAATAAATAAATTAAATATTAAAAGAAGTGTATGATTTCACACTAAGTCACTATTTTATAAGTCACACCTCTTACAAATGAAAATTCCTGATGGTTTAATATCCCCAATGGGTGCTTCTATCCCTTCCCATTTCCTTTTTGAAAAAGATCATTGTAACAGAGGAATTCTTTCTGCTCAGAAGTAACAGTAATTTGAAATATATTTTCATAAAGACTTCTTATTTCTATGGAAATTATAAAGAACTTTTTTCTTTATACTACTCACATCCAGCATCATACTTTTTTCCAGGTGGAAATAAGGTATTTATTGATCTCATACATCAAAATCGTGACTTTGTGTGTGCATTTGAGATGTTACTCATTAACCATCAAATACATAATTAAAACTTACTATTCTTTAATGAGATAGGTGTCTTGTAAATTAGACAACTACAGAAGTCACACATATTAAAAATCAAGCATTACTTTAAAAATAGTCATTGATGTGTTTACTTAACAATCAACATCTCCACCATTTCATATTTAAAAATGTAAATATGTCAAAAAGATGTAAATATATCACCAGAAATGTGTTTCTAATCATAGTCTCCTGATGATTTTTAAAGAGTCACAGGAAAATATACACAGCATGGTGATAAAAAATAATCTGCTACAAAATAGACAAAATATTGGAATCTAGGATCTAGAATCTAGGAATGCATCCCTTCTCAAATATCGTTACCTCTATACCTTATTAATTTCTAAATCCCTTTTTTATAATTTCAAAAGTTTTCAAAACAATTTCAAAAAGAAATTAATATACTCTCAAACTTAGGAAGGATTCTTATATTTGGGCCACAAGATTAATCTGAAAAATATATAAAATATATAATTGTAATATAATAATATATCTATAATATTAATATAATAATATTATATAATACAAATATATAAATATATAAAAATTATTTTTTCTCTTTTTAGAGTTTTTATTTACATTCCATAAAAATATAAATTTTTAAATGAAGTATTAAAATCTTTTTAAAAATTCTTAAAAACAACAACAACAAAATAAACAGAGATGCCAGGGTGGCTCAGTCAGTTAAGCTGGTGCCTTTGGCTAAGGTCATGATCCCAGGGTCTTGGGATTGAGTCCCACATCAGGCTCCTTGCTCAGCTGGGAGCCTGCTTCTCTCTCTGCCTCTGCCTGCTGCTCTGCCTCCTTGTGCTCTCTCTCTCTTTCTCTCTCTCACAAATAAATAAATAAATAAAATCTTAAAAAAAAAAAAAAAAAACCTGCCCAAGCCTTAACTGTTCATTTGAAAAGCTTATACATTGCAGTAAGTCAACACAATTCAGATTTATGCTAATAATTTGTAAGACATATATATTCTGAGGAAATATATGCATAGTTGAACTTTCTTTATATGTAAATCAAAATTTCCAAGTTCCTTGGTAGTGAAATATTGGATGTAGATTGTAATACAGTAAATCTGGT
The DNA here is from genome assembly GCF_902655055.1 of Lutra lutra. Taxonomy (NCBI): domain Eukaryota; kingdom Metazoa; phylum Chordata; class Mammalia; order Carnivora; family Mustelidae; genus Lutra; species Lutra lutra. The sequence goes on from NC_062285.1 coordinate 109,715,049, forward strand.
TTAATATAACATGTTTATAGCTGGAATACCTACATTCTAAACAAACAAAACATCTAATATGTTAGATGTTTCAAACACGCAGCATATTTAATTGTATGGGTACCTCATTTTTCAACCAGAGAAAATTTAATCTTTACATTAGTAAGGTTTCCTTATGTGCCAAGAAAAAAGAAGTGTTCTCTGTCTTCATTCAGTTTTTGTGAATGTGTGACAGGGACGCTCCAAATCTCCAAGTCACTAGAAATGGAAGAGTAATCAACTCTACCCTATTGTTGGATTTTGTCCTCAAACTATACTGTGAGTTATTAATATCCCCTGTACAACAGACCACAAAACTGGAAATAGTAGAAGTAGTAAGTTACAAAGTCACCAATACAGCCCATGCCTGTCTGTAGAAATAGACAATTTGAGGACAGCAGTTTACTATACTTATTAATAGAAAAAAGATAATAATGTCAGCTTTGCAATTTTATCCTATAGTACCATTTGTTTAGGATATAGTTAGTTAATGAAAATGATGTTATACAAGTTTTATATTTATTCATTCATTGTCGTGTCTGTGTTGAACATTGATTAACTTAGATCTCATATAAATGAGATTCCTTTTTTTCATTAAGAAAGAATCAGTTTTAAACATTTATTTTTTCTGAGAAAGAAAGGGATTAAGGTGTTCAAATTAAAATCAATAAGAGCATGATTTGAAGGAGATACTATTCTCCACAGTTACATCAGGCAGGAACTATTATAAAGAAATTTGCTTGTAACTGATAAATTAGAATATATATCTATAACTAAAATCATAATCAAAGGACATACAAAGTTTTATACTTTCATCTAAAAATATTTCATTAAGTTATTATTTTATTATACATTTTTATTTGAATGATGATTTGCATTCAGTTTTTCAAGTGCATATGTGAAAATTAAAAGAAATCTGTGGTTAGTTAGGCTAAAAGATCAGCTCCCATTCTTCTATACCAAGTTCTTCATTCTTAAACTTTTCTTGTTGAAGTCAATCTTTTTCTTACTATAAAAGTTTACTCCTTTCTTCAAGAGGTTATCTGCTTATATCATATGGAAGAAGCTAAACAATTATCTAACATACTTTTCTTATTTCTGCAATAAAATATTGTCAAAATTCATTGAGTAAAACTACCAAGAAACCATTATTTAATGTTCCCTTTAATTCAGATAATAGTAGAATTTTATTGAACATTTAACCATGGAAATAGTATCTACTAGTAAGTATGTATGTTATAAAAGTCATTTCCCCCTTACATATCTTTTCACTGATAGCCACATTTGGATTTTTGGTAGCATGAGTCTCATAGTCACCCATGATGAATCACTTGAATTACACTTTTTTCTAATTTTCCACATCTGCTGAAACTTATATTCTACATTCATCATTTACTTTCCATCCCACAACCATTGCTTGTCCTTACATAATTCATGCACAGACATTCACTTAGTGCAACCGGGTGACTCAGCACAGTGCTAGGTGCTGGATGTCACTATGTAGACATATATATTCCTAGTCTCTGTGGATCTTGTAAAAAAGTATCTCGCATCTTTTAGAAGTTTTGCTACCTGTACTTGACCATGTTCTATCATAAATCTGTTGACTTCCCTTTACGTATTTTTTTTAAAGATTTTATTTATTTATTTATTTGACAGAGAGAGACCAGGAGTAGGCAGAGAGGCAGGCAGAGAGAGATGGAGAAGGAAGGAGGCTCCCTGTTGAGCAGAGAGAGCCTGATGTAGGTCTCGATCCCAGAACCCTGAGATCATGACCTGAGCCAAAGGCAGCGGCTTAACCCACTGAGCCACCCAGGCGCCCCCTTTTACGTATTTTTTAAATACAAAAGAAACATGATCAGATTACATGCCTGTCAAATGGCAGAGTTCATGGATCTTTCTGTTTTGTTTTGGGTTTCACTAACTGTGCACTTAGGTAAGATTGAAGTCCTTCTCAGAAGTACTCATGGAAGCAAAGTAATACAAAATGCAGTTTCTAAGGTATCTTGTTGTATCCAATATGATTATCTCCTTTCCTCACTGAGTCTCATGCACTTGAAAAGTAGAACAGGTGACTTTGTTCAGTCCCGACCATATTTTGCAATCCAGGCTTTTCCTGACTCTTACCTTCGTACTGGACTTTATTGTTAAATTGTACATTTTCCGGGATGCAATGTGGTATCATCAAATGCTTGATATTTCCTGCCATATTAGTTTGTAGGAATTGCACTCTCTGAAAAGATATAAAAGTGGTGTTGGGGAGTCAAGAGTAGAAAACAGTAACTGCAAACAGATGTTTACTTTAGAAAGCTAGTAGCAAGAAAGAAAAGAGATGGTTTCTAAGTTTTCTGTTTGATACAAACTCTGTTTCTTGGAACTGGGGCAAATGGTAGGAAAGAGTTCATGGCCCCATGTTCTTCCAGTCATGCAGAGCTTGCAGTTGTTTAATGAGGTGATGAAAAGTTCTACCATTGATGGTTTTTATAAATGTAATTCACATTTAGTTGATATTTATCCCAATTTCTGGCATTTGTTTTTCTACTAGTCTCAGACTTAGTACTTTTAATAAGTTTTCATGTGTTTCCTATTTTGGGAATAGTTTAAAGGAAAGTAGGAAGAAATTGACTTCATTGTCATCCAAAAGTTACCCCGAATTTTTTTTATTGTAGTACAAATATTGAACAGGTTTATTTTACTTTTCTTTTGAAGATTCCATTAAGTAGTTGATTTATTCATCATGCCATCTGTTTTTTTCCCCTTTTAGTTTTAGGACACCAAAGGAGGAACATGTTTTGAAACTTTAGTTTAATAAAGAGAGAGAGAAACAAAAAGAGAGAAAAAGCAGATGAACATACACATGAGCATGTACAGCAGCCAGCTGTGTTTGCTTTCTTTTGTATCTTTAAACATCAGTTTAATATTACTTTTCTTTTTTTTTTTTTTTCCATGAATGCTGCCATAGATTGCCAACATGGCATTTTTGGACCACTTTCAAAGCATTATAAGAAAATATACTCACATGGCAAACATTTTTCTTTTCCCTTCATCCTAGTTATTCCACTTGTGATTGATGCGTTACAACAAAAATGTATACTTCAAATAAAATTTATTTTTTAAAATTTGACCAAAATAGGTTTCCTTCTATAACATAAAAAAACTAATTTTTTATAATGGTAACTAAAATATCTAAGAATAATTACTTTTGTAATATGTAATATTATTTTAACTACTTTTAGAAATACTTTATTTAGTATAATGCATCACATTTGTATTTTAAGAATATTATAAAAACAAAAATTATAAAAATTTATTAAAATAAATAATAAGAATGTCTAACTGTTAAGGTCTAATATAGAAGTAAAATACATTAAAAAAAAACAAATAAGGAAATATCTCATGATTGCTTGCCAGAATAATTCTGATGAAGTGATAAGCATCATGTCCTCAAGGGAAAGAGTAAAGAAATCAGCTCTAACAGAACTGTATTCTGGGTATCATCAAATAAACAAGAAATCCAAGTAGGCTTTAATTATTAAGCTAAATAAGAAGTTTTCTTTTTTTTACATGCAGAATGGTGTCATTTTACATAATTTCTAAAACTTTCCATTTTAGCTTTAAATTTAATATATAACCCACTAGACAATTCCTGGCCTAAAACATTGTGGCAAAACAATCTGAAAGAAATTTAAGAAACATTTTAACACATGAATTTTAATATAGTTGAATAAATATTCATTTTAAAATATAATCATAATCCTTAAACATAACATTTTATGAAAAATATATTCATTGCAGAAAATTTAGAACATACTAATAAGAAAAAATTATTTTCTTCACAAAACTTAAGGAAAATAAGTAGCACATGGTAATTATTTTTCTAATTTAATTTTCTGTTAATAAATGTATTACATATTATGCTCTGAATAAGTTTCCTTGAATGACTAAATAAATGAATAACTAGAAATATCCAGACTAGTTTTCAGAGCCTATCGAGACTCATTTCATCTACGTATTCTTCATATACTCTTTAAAGATTTTATTTTTCAGAGAATGCATGTGCACACACACACCTGTTTGTGCAAGTGAACGAGGGGCAGAGGGAGTCCAGAAAGAGGAAGAGAATCTCAAGCAGACTCTCCGCTGGGCATGGAGCGCAATTTGGGGCTCCATCCCATCCCTGTGAGCTCATGGCCTGAGACCAAAAGTCAGCTGTTTTCCTGACTGAGCCAGCCAGGCACACTAGTATTCTTCCTATTTTAATTTTCATCCTCTTTTATACAATATATTTGGACAGTAGTAACTGAAGGAGGATAAAGATGGAAAAGGAGGACAAGAAGAAAAATAAGACAAAAAAGAAGGAGATGAGGCAGAGGAGAAGACAATGTCAGTTAGTACATACAAAGAAACATTTTATGTGTAGATAGCAACACAATGAGATAAGTATTTTATTTTTATTTCCCTTTTCCAGTGAGGAAGTCAAGGCACAAATAAGTAAAGTATCTTGTCCAAGTTAACATAACTATTAAATGTTAGAAGCAGAACTTGATTTTAAGATTCTGGTTCAGGAGCTCCTGGGTGGCTCAGTCCGCTAAACATCTGCCTTCAGTTCAGGTCATGACCTCAGGGTCCTGGGATGGAGCCTCACATTGATCCCTCCCTCCCTCTGCCAGGTTCTCCCTCTGTGCTCTCGCTCTTTCTCTCTCTCTCTCTAGCTCTGTGTCAAATAAATGAATAAAATATCAAAAAAAAAAAAAAAAAGTCTGGTTCAAAGTCCATGCTTTTAATTGACATTTATTCTGATAGAAATCATTACAATAGGTGTACACGATGAAGATGAAGAAAATAGAATAAAATATATTTGCTTTTAGTTCTTTACTGTTTGTTAGGAGAAAAAATGAGTTCAGAGTTGGTACTGAGGTTGTGTTCCACAAAGTCCAGAAGGTTATAACTTTCCATCTCTTTGCTCCATTCTGCAAATCTCACTCATATTCTCCAAATTTCCCCAAGGTCAAGCTGGGTGTTTTAACCTTCACATCTACATTTTAGCCAATCAGAAAGAAAGGACACAAGCTGTACCTTAAAGGAATTATCTTGAATTCATGCACATCCTTTCCCCTACAAGTTCAATAGCCAGATTATACTCAATTAGTCATAGGTAGGTGCAAAGGAAATTGGAGGGGTTTTTTTATGTTATTAAATGTTATCTTATTCTGAATCAAAGGAAAAAAAGTATTAGGTTAGAGTTAACAGTCATTGCAATAGGGAGATACATAGATATTATCACAACTAATACATACTTTTTCTTTACGTTTATAGTCTATATGGCTAGTAAATGTTAGAGCTAGGGTTTGAGTTTAGCAACCTGAGTCAAGGCAATATGGCATTAAGAAGAGATAATAATTTAAAAAAAAATTTTGATTGAACTGATTTAGATTTGGACAACCTTGGAACAAGACTATAATGAGTAGTCATCTAAAGTACTAAAAGAAACTAAAATAATTAAGACAAGTATAAAACCAATATTGACTTTTAGCTTTAGGTAAAATATTGCCTAAGATGAAGATATCTAATTTTCACTGGATAGAAAATTATACATATCAAACCCATTACAGAATTTGTTGAGAACTCATAAAATATATTGCTTTATTAAATATGAGGACTATCCCACTAATAAATAATTAGGAGTCATCCTAGCTATAAATAAATTATACTTCAGGCATGATTTCAAATTGGGTAAAAAGAAAAAGATTTAATATTAAAAAGTTACATGCTTAATTTTTTTTAAATTAAAAACTTATAGGAGATTAATCCCAATACTTTCTTTTGGCATATGACATAATCTTATTGGACTTAAAACTTAATGAAAAGTAAATATCATGTATTATTGAACCCAGTGATCTCTAAATATCAATACAACTAAAGAATTTACATTTAAGAGAAATTATCTGAGAAAACTAATTTATAAATCCAAATGAAGAAAAGAAATTATATAATTCATGTATATAAGCACTTTTTAAGATGTTCATCCTAGTTTAGATATAAAAATCTTCTGTCATACTTAAACACAAGAAAAGCAATAGGCTTCTGTTCTTAAGCATTATAGTAACTTTCTATGCCCAATGAATCTACTCATATTCATTAAGATAAAATAAAGCATTCTGGAGCTAAGCAAATAGAAAGGAGGATACAAATACAAGGATCATTATAGGAGGAAGGAAGAAAAGTTTCAACCCAAAGTTCAAATAAATAATAAAGATAAATCTTAGGTACTCAGAGATTATTTGAATTCTTCCCTGGAATTCCCTAGAGTTTGGTACTTTATAACTAAAAGAAAAAAAAAAAAGTAGTCGACCCACACTTCAAATTCTTCATCAACAAACACACTTCAAATTCTTCATCAAAGGAAGTAACTTAAAATATAATTTCAGAAAAGTCAAAGCTTCTCTCTCTTTGGGAGAGAAGATATTCCTCTAATCACGTCTCCTGCCTTGGGGATCCCATGGCTGACTCAGCTCCTCTACATCCACCATCACATCTGTGCCAAGGTCACCAGTCCACAGCTTTCTCCCAGTAAATCACTGAGTGGGGAAGTATATTGGTGCTGATCCATTTCTATGGGAAGTAGGACTCCTCTGACAGGTGCTTTTGACTCATGGATTCACCATTAGCCTGGCCAAAATTTTCTCAGAACGATGCTGTCATCTGAGACTTCCTCCTCAATCCTTTTTTTTCCCACTTTCCTTCAGGCCAGATCTTCATTGTGGTCTGAAGTTTCCCCTACTTCCTTTCCTTTATTCTTCAGAGTCATTTTCCTTTATTCTTCACAGTCATTTTCCTTAATAAATCTCTAGCATGTCTGATCCCGTCTGAGCATCTGTTTCTTGGGAAAGCAGAATTAATGCGGTTTGTATAGGAAGTTACATCAGAGAGTGAATCCTGGAGTCAAGATGTAGAAAATTTTAGAGTAGTATGTAAATTCTTGGGATAACTTTTATTGTTCATGTTTATAAATCACAACATTAGAAAAGAGCTGATCTCCCAAGGTCTTTAAAGGTAAGAATAACATGAATATAGCACAATTTTGTATTTTTTATTTAATGCTATTTTGGTTAACTTAATAATCTTATTTAATGTGGCATAGAATTACTTATATGGGAGCATATGCTCTCAGATAATATAAAGCTTTGGAGGTATTTTTTTTTTCCATGTAAAATTTCTCTGGCAACTGCAAATCTAAGTTCTTGAAAGCAGTCAGTGAAAATAAAATAAACAAAATTGTTGAACAAATTAACATGTAAGACATCGATGAGACCCTTTAGATATTTACATAACAGATGATTATGCTCTATAAGTAGATTTTTTTCTCATATAATCCAAAAAATTAAATCAATCTCTATGAAAATCTTAGCTCACTTTCTATCATTGCATCTTTATTGTTTTGCACTTCAAGTGATAGTTTTATTAGACTAACACACAAACATGAAACTGTTTATAGGTCCCCTAGCACAGACTATTAAAAAAAATTAAATTGCATTAAAATACCCACATGTGAGCTGCATTGAGATCAAGTAGTTTAAGAAATTTGGAATTAATTATAAGAAAAACAAGTCTTGTAGTCTAAATACTCTTTTACGTGATTTTCAATTATCATAATCTAGTTAATATGAAATTCTTCATTGCTGAATGTAAGTAGCTTTCTGTGCTAGGAATAAAAGCAAATTAAGAACCAGTTAAAAGTTACCCCTTCCCCACAGTATACAGATTACTGTCCATCTGATTTGAATTACTTATAAAACAAGCATTAGAAATCATAATGTTATGAGTTGAAAAGGTGTTATCAACTAGTCCAGTGAGAAGACAGTATTAAATAAGCAAATTCCATCACCAGAAGAGTATACTGCAGTCCTGCATCTCCCATGTCAAAAATTTATATCCACCTGAAACCTCAGAATGTCAACCTATTTGAAAATACACCTTACAGATATAATTAGTTAAGATGAGATCACAGGGGATTAGAGTGGGACCGAAGTCCAGTGTCTGGTGTCTTTGTAAGAAAGTGGAGAGGTTCAGACACTAACACATAGAGAAGAAGGCTCTTTGTCAACAGAGGAATATTGAATTGATGCAGCTGCCAGGCAAGGGTTAAGGGCAACAACCATAAGCGAGGAAGAGGCAGGGAAGAATTCTTTCCTAGAGCCTCCAGAGAAATAAGGACAGTGCTAACACCTTGATTTTAGACCTCTAGCTTCTATAACTGTAAGGGAATATATTACTATAGTTTCAAACCAAGCGATTTGTGGTAATTTGTTACGGCCGCATTAGGAAATTAATATAGATACCTTCCTACACTAAAAAATTATTTTAGTTACCAGCAAATATTTCTCCCCCACGTTGTACGTACATTATTTTACCTATTTACAAGAGGATGGGTTATTTAAAAATATAGAACATTTTTCATAATCTGTCACCAATATACAAAAGAAACATTTTCCTGATGACAGCACAACAGCATTATCTTTAGATGGAGCACACACATCTGAAACATTTTAATCTGTCATCAACAGTCAAAGTAAAATGTTTACTCATGATGGAACAGCATTATCTATCTGTTAAACACACAGAGAGACACAAATACAGACACACACAACACACTTACTTACATTAACAGTTTCCATATTAAATGTAATTGAAGCAAAAAAGAAAAGTTGATTAAATCAACACACAGGACATAGTTTAAGTTGCCACTTATTCTAGTGGAAGAAAATATGATTACATTTCGTTAAAAGAAAATTAATGGGCTTTTTTGAGAGAGGTTTTAAGTTTACATTTTTATTAACTGAAGTCCACAGTATACATTAGAATGCATTCTTTCTGTTGTAGAGTTCTTCAGGTTTTGACAAATGTGTGATATCATATGTTTACCACTACAGTAGCACAAAGAATAGCTTCACTGCCCCCAAAGTCGCCCACACTGTATTCATTCATCTCTCCCTTTCTCCCTGCAAACGTCCAGAAACCACTGATATTTTCACTATCACTATAGTTTGACATTTTCAGAATGCCATATAGTTAGAATCACACAATATACAGCCTTTTCAAATTGGCATTTTTCATTAAGCCACACACATGGGAAGTTATTTCATGTCTTTTTGTGGCTTGATAACTCATTTCTTATTATCACTGAATAATATTCCATTGTGTGGATGTACAACAGTTTGCTTATCTCTTCCTCTATCGAAGCACATCTTGGTTGCTTCCAATTTGAAGCAATTACGAATAATGCTGCTATAAACATCCATGTGCAGGGTTTTGTGTAGACGTAAGTTTTCACTCATTTGTGTAAATACCTAAAAGCACAATTGCTGGATCATATGGTAAGCCTATGTACAGCTAACATAGCTATGTTTAGCCTACATTTAGTAAGAAACTGTCAAAATGCCTTCCAAAGTGTCTTACTATTTGCATTTTCACCAAAAGTGAACGAAAGTGCCTATAGCTGCACATCTTCATCAGCATTTGATGTTGTCAGTGTTTTGGGTTTTACCCATTCTAATAGATGTGTGGTATTTCGTTGTTGTTTTAATTTGCAGTTCTCTCATGATATATGATCTTGATTTTTTTTCATATGCTTACAAACTGTGGATCTTCTTCGGTGAGGTTTCTGTTCATATCTTTTTGTCCATTTTTTAAATCAGGTTGTTTATTTTCTTATTGTTGAATTTGGAAGAAGAGCGTGATGAGCTTCATTCTGGGAGTGCTGTAAAAACAAAGAAAATCTGAAAATTGGAAGCAGCTGCCATTGTCAAGTAAAGGGCTGTGGGTAGGCTTTGCTGGCAGGGAACAGGCCATGGGAAATGTTTTTCCTTTCCTCTAATCACTCTCTAGAGCCCTCTATTGGCAGTGCTTAACAGGAAACAAGCTTGGTAATAAAAGAGATGGTGTTTCCTCTGTTAAGCCCAGGTGAGGTAAACTCAGCAAAAGTGCAAAAAGGTTTTAATGACGTGATAGCCTATAAGCTATCATATTAGTTTTCAAAATACTTCACAATTATTTTTAGTATTAAAAAAATACTTCCCTATAAAAAAATACTCTCAGGAAGGAAGTTGAAAAAAAAAATAACCACAGTAAAAAAGGGGACAATTTGTTTTTCTGAAAGTGTTTTAACCTTAAAATTTCTTCCTATTGAAGGACCTATGATGGTTCAGTGTATTTCTTGGACTGTTAGTTATTATGTTAGCAAGTGCTTAAAAATTATTATTTAAGTAAGCTAATTTTACAGTTTGACCTATACTTACATTTATGTAGTGCATAAATTTTAATTTGGCCAAACTGCACGTAGAATCCCATATACTATAAAAAGCTTCTGAGTTTTAAGGTATATTTTCTTTCTATGTTTATGAAAGTCAAATTTCTCTATTTGGATATACCTTGTGGTGTTTAGTTATTTACAAGAGCTCTGTGCTGTTTACCTTTTTAAATGGTATACAGAACCCATTTGTTTCAAAGCAGAGTTGTTAAAAATGTGTATGACATTTGTATTCCCATACTCTCCATACAATTATTATTAAAGTTTACAATTAGATTTTTCTCATATTAACACAAAGAAACTATATAAATATAAAACACAGCATTTATGAACATTACATAAGAATTTTATATTTCCCTGTACATGTCTAAATAGAGAGTGGCTTAAAATTATTCAAGTTTATTCTGTTTTAAACCTAGAATATTTCTACAGTTCAATTTTCACAATAATGTTTAGAGTGTTTTTTTTTTTTAAATCTATTGTTTGCAGAACGGTACCAAATTTTTGTTGTTGTTGTTTTAAAAAAGAGCCAATAGAAATCAACTTATAAGTTCTGTGTGTGTGTGTCTGTGTGTGTGGTTTGTGCGTGTGTATTTTCTTTTATTCCTAGACTGTGTTTTGTTGGTGGTTTTTTTCTCCCAGGAATGAATATGATATTTTATCAAGTATTTGTAAATATATCATATATTGAAATAATCTTTAATATATGTTAATATAATAAATGTTATGTAAGGGTAAAATATTTGGTGAAATTATCCCATGTAAAATTTAATAATAGAAGATGTACCAAATATACTTGGGGCAAGATGATTCCTAGGGAAAATGTTGAAAGTTTGAGATCGTTGCTGCATATATGCTACCAGAAGAATTGGACAGATTTCAAGCAGAATTTAGAGGTAATGTAGAGAGCCCAGAATGTTGGATGGAAAACTAAAATGGTCTCTTGTTTCCCATCTCTCCAATCTGTAACAGATTCTCAAATTAAGATACAGACCGGGACACAAAAATCAAGAACAAGGGAGGCACTTTGATAAGATCTCTGAAAGAACTAAGGTGACATTTAGTAGATCTTTTTATTTGGGCAAAAGGACTTATAAAAAGCATTAAGAACATGGTTTTACTGAAGAAATATATGTCTAAATTACTTGCAGTTAAATCTACAGGAAAATGGATGCCTCTAAAATAATTATGGGTATAGATTTATACAGAAAGAATTGACTGGAACCAAATACATGAAAAGTCCATGAAGTTGTTGTTGTTGTTTTTAATTAACATATAATGTATTATTTGCTTCAGGGGTACAGGTCTGGGAATCATCAGTCTTACACAATTCATAGCACTCACCATAGCACATACTCTCCCCAGTGTTCATAACCAGCCATCCTTTCCTTTCCTCCCCCACCCCCTAGCAACCCTCAGTTTGTCTCCTGAGATTAAAAGTCTCTATGGTTTGTCTCCCTCCCTGGTCCCATCTTGTTTCATTTTTTCCCTCCCCATCCCCATGACCCCTGTCTTGCCTCTCTAATTCCTCATATCAGAGAGATCCTATGATAATTGTCTTTCCCTGATTGACTTATTTCACTTAGCATAATACCCTCTAGTTCCAACCACATTGCTGCAAATGGCAAGAATTCGGGTTTTTGATGGTTGCATAGTATTCCATTGTATGTTTGTATGTATGTATACACACACACACACACACACACACGTCCTCTCTCTCTCTTTCTCTCTCAATATATATATATATATGTGTGTGTGTGTGTGTGTGTGTATGTGTGTGTATACACACATCCTCTATATCCATTTGTCTGTTGATAGACATCTAGGTTCTTCCCATAGTTTGGCTATTGTGGACATTGCTGCTATAAACATTCAGGTGCACGTGCCCCTTGGATCACTACATTTTTTTCTTTAGTGTAAATAACCAGTAGTGAGATTGCTGGGTCATAGGGTAAATCTATTTTCAACTTTATGAGGAACCTCCATACTGTTTTCCAGAGTGGCTGCACCAGCTTGCATTCCCACCAACAGTATAGGAGGGTTCTCCTTTCTCCGCATCCTTGCTAATACCCGTCATTTCCTGACTTGTTAATTTTAGCCATTCTGACTGGTATGAGGTGGTATCTCACTGTGGGTTTGATTTGTATTTCCCTGATGCCGAGAGATGTTGAGCACTTTTTCATGTGTCTGTTGACCATTTGGATGTCTTCTTAGCAGAAATGTCTGTTCATGTCTTCTGCCCATTTCTTGATTGGATTATTTGTTCTTTGTGTGTTGGTTTGATAAGTTCTTTATAGATTTTGGATACTAGCCCTTTATCTGAGATGCCATTTGTGAATATCTTCTCCCATTCTGTCAGTTGTCTTTTGGTTTTGTTGACTGTTCCCTTTGCTGTGCAAGAACTTTCAATCTTGATGAAGTCCCAATAGTTCATTTTTGTCCTTGCTGCCCTTGCCTTTGGTGATATTTCTGGAAAGAAGTTGCTGCAGCTGAGGTCGAAAAGGTTGCTGCCTCTGTCCTCAAGGATTTTGATGGATTCCTATCTCACATTAAGGTCTTTCATCCATTTTGAGTCTATTTTTATGTGTGATGTAAGGAAATGGTCCAGTTTCATTCTTCTGCATGTGGCTGTCCAATTTTCCCAACACAATTTGTTGAAGAGACTGTCTTTTTTCCACTGGACATTTTTTCCTGCTTTGTCAAAGATTACTTGACCGTAGAGTTGAGGGTCCATTTCTGGGCTCTTTGTTCCATTCCACTGATCTATGTGACTCTTTCTGTGCCAGTACGATACTGTCTTGATGATTACAGCTTTGCAATAGAGCTTGAAGTCCAGAATGATGATGCTGCCAACTTTGGTTTTCTTTTTCAACATTCCTCTGGCCATTCAGGGTCTTTTCTGGTTTCACGTAAATTTTAGGATTATTTATTCCATTTCTTTGAAAAAAAATTGGTGGTATTTTGATAGGGATTGCATTAAATGTGTAGATTGCTTTAGGTAGCATACACATTTTCACAATATTTGTTCTTCCAATCCATGAGCATGGTACATTTTTCCATTTCTTTGTGTCTTCCTCGATTTCTTTCATGAGTACTTTATAGTTTTCTGAGTACAGATTCTTTGACTCCTTGGTTAGGTTTATTCTTAATCCCATGAAGTTTTTGAGAGAAACACATTTTTTGAAGTGCAGCAAACCTTGACTTAGCTCAAGAGAAGAAAACTCCTTTGGGTTCTCGACTCTCTGTAGGCATAAAGAAGATTGGGAAATCTGCTCATCTCAAAAAACGTGTTTTGTAATTCTCTCTAGAAATGGCCAAAGAAAATGATGGAAAAAGAAGGATGGCCTTAGGGCAGATCTAAGAGCCTTGGCAAATATTAGAATGGTGAAATAGCCCCAGGAAGCAGAGTCAGAGCCTAATCATGTATTTTCTATCCCACAGATAAGGGATCTGACATCATTTATCCAGCAAGATTTCAAAATGGTTGGAGAGGAATAGATAAGAAAGTGACTGCCATGTGTATTGAATTATTTAAATACGAGTTTTTACTGAGGGTATCATTTCTCTGTTCTACCATTTTATGTTGGAGAGATGTTTTCTTTTTAGTTCATAAACATTTGAATCATGAAGAACTAATGCAAAGTTGATATTGACTAATGCAAAGTTGATATTGATATAGATCACAAGATCTTGGACTTAAAACCTGATACTGTAATCAGATTAGGATTCTTGGGATGAGTGTGGATATGTTTTGGATATAGTAAATTTGTGAATAACTGCAAGTACACTGCATTAGTGGTATTATTGGCTAACATTCTTTATTCCTCCCTATTTTCATGCCCTTTGATATATAAGTTCATACACTTAGTTCATAGGCTAAGTGTACTTTTCCCTTTGACTTTGGAATTGACTTTGGTCAATAGCATATGGACAGATGTGATAGTATGCTAACTCTGAGCCTAAGCCTTAATAGTCTAAAGCATTTACTGCTTGTCCACTTGTGTTCTGCTAACACTGCTAAAAAGCATGTCTCAGCTTACCCACAGATCCATTATAATAAACAGCTGTTGCTTTGAATCATTGAGTTTTGAGTGTTTATTACACAGCATCATAATGCAATAGCTAGCTAATACAGGTATGAACTTAAAAGTGAATCAAATGATGAGGTAGTTCCATTAAAAGTTTTATAAGAACCTCTAAAATTTTTTCAAGGTATTGCAGCAATTAATACTCAACAGTAGTTTTTAAAAGATTTTATTTGAGAGAGAGAGAGAACAAGTAGGGCAAGGAGAGAAACAGATTCCCCACTGAGCAGGAGCCTGATACGGGGCTTGATTCCCAAGATCATAACCTGAGCTGAAGGCAGACACTTAACTGAGTCACCCAAGCACTCAGGCATGAACTGAGAAATTCATGTCTCTCACGTCTTTACCAACAACATATAGTGTTAATTTTTTTAACCAATCTAGTGAGTGATTAATTATGTTTTATTGAAAAATAAATTTCTAGAGTTCTAGTGAATTTTAGCACCTACTGTGGATTCACTATTCATAACTGTACATTTTCTTTTTATAGTTTGTCTTTTTTATTGGCACTTAGGAGGTTTTTTGTATTTTTATATAATCAAATTTATGTTCTTTATTGGCAATGTGAGTTCTAAATATGAAGATTTTATTGTTATGTGCTTAATTAATCTTTTTGCATCTGGAAGTATATAATTGTAGTGTAGTCAAATTTATTATTTTTGATTTTGGTCTTTTAAAAAATTTTAGTGTACCACCATGTCCAGAAGTATTTCTATATTTTATCCCAAGATATTTTTTTTGTGACCTTGCTTTACAAATACGTTTATTTGTTATGGGTTGAATCGTGTCCCCCTAATAGGTATGTTGGAGCCTTAACTCCTATGTGATCTAATTTGGAAAGAGGGTTGTAACAGATGGAGTTAGTTAAGTTAAAATGAGATCATACTGAAATAGGGTAGACTCTTAAACCAGTAATGACTGATAAACTATAAGAGGGAAATTGGACACAGAAACAGAGATAAGACAAGGAGAATGCTGTGTATTGATGCAGCCATGAGCTGAGATATGTCAAGGATTGAGAGCCACAGAAGCTATGAAAAGATGAGGAAGAATTCTGCCCAAAATTTCAGATAGAGTCTGGTCTTGTTGACATCTTTTTTTTTTTTTTTTAAATGTTTATTTATTTGATAGAGATCACAAGGAGGCAGAGAGGCAGGCAGAGAGAGAGGAGGAAGCAGGCTCCCTGCCGAGAAGAGAGCCGGATGTGGGGCTTGATCCCAGGACCCTGGGATCATGACCTGAGCTGAAGGCAGAGGCTTTAACCCACTGAGCCATCCAGGTGCCCCTCTTGTTGACATCTTGATTTTGGATTTCTAGCCTTCAGAACAGAGAGAATAAATTTCTGTATAAGCCACCCAGTTATGGTAATTTGTTTCAGAAGCCCTGGAAACTGTTATAGATTTTGGTACTGGAAAGTAGGCTGCTTCTGTAATTAATACCTAGAAATATGGAAATGGCTGTGAAATTGGATAATAGGTAGAGCATGGAAGAATTTTGAGGTATGTGAGAAAAAAAGCATAGATGGCTTCAAAGATGTTATTGGTAGAAATGAAGACATTTAAAGGTGATTCAGATAAGGACTTAGAAAAAAAAATTGAGGAGAGCTACAGAGAAAACTTCTATTGTCTTACAGAAACATATATCATCATGAACAGAATGTTACCAGAAATGTGAATGAATGTTAAAGGTGCTTCCAATGAGGTCTCAGATGGAAATGAGAAACATGTTTTTGGAAACAGCAAGAAAGGTAATCTTTATCATAAAGTGACAGAACTTGGCTGAATTACATTCAACTTTTTTTGTGGGAAGTAGAATTTATAAGTGATGAACTTGAATATTTAGCTGGGGAAATGTTCATGCAAAGTGTGGAAGGTACATCCAGTTCTCTCTGCTGTTTTTAGTAAAATTCAAGAGGAAAGGGATAAATTGAGGAATGAACTTTTAAACGAAAGGAATCAGCACTTGGTGATTTGGAAAATTCTCAGCCTATGATATGAAAAGGACCAGACGCAAAAGAAGTTAGGTGTGTAACTCATGAATCCAATCAACCATCTCAGCAGAAGCCAGAAATAGAACTGGAATTGGTCAGGAAAGATTTGTGGAGGACTCTCTTTTTTGATGGCTTTGACCCTTCCGAATTACATGAAAGGCCAAGGAGGATTTTGAGAATCTTATACCAATAGAAACAATGCCAGTATGAGCTGAAAGGGAGAGAGATGAAAGGAAATGTAGGACTAGCGACTCTGAGGGCAGAGCCAGGTATCCAGAGGCCGGTAGGGCTACTGCTATCACCATTGGCCAGAGGCTCAGCCCCTGGGGAAGGGAAGAGCCCTCGCTCAGTTTTCCTGCCTAGAACTGGTTGTGCAAGATTGTCCTAGTGGGCCCAAACGACAAAATACAAAACCACAGAGGATTATTCTTAGGCTTTGAAATCTAGTGAAATTGTCCTATTGGATTTTGGACTTGTTTTGAACATGTAACTTTTTTATTCTTCCCAATTTCGTTCATTTGAAATGTGGTCATTTATCATATGCATTCCCACCATTGTATTTTGCAAATTAATAACTTACTTAGTCAGAGGCTCACAGATAGAGAGGAATTTTGACCCGGGTAAGTGATATCTCAAGTTTCACATATAATTAATTTAAATGATTTAATAATGAGATTAAAGACTTTAAATTGAAGACATTTGCCTGAGATTTTGGACAGAGTTGATGCTGGAATGCTTAAGACTTTAGGGGATATTGGGTTTGTGTGGATGTATTTTGCACATGGGAGGGACATAAATTTAAGGGGGAGCAGGAGGTGGACTATTACACATTGAACTGTGTTCCTCAAAAAGACGTGTTGAAGTCCTTACTTCTGATGACCTTAGAATGTGATCTGATTTAGAAATAGACCCACTGTAGATGTACTCAGTTAAGATGAAGCCATACTGGAGTAGGGTAGACTTCTGAACCAACATGACTAGTGTCCTTATAAGAAGAGAGAAGTTTAGACACAGAGACAAAGACCAGTAAGGAGAATGCCATGGGAATCACAGGGGCAGAGATTAGAGTGGTGTGGCTGCCTGCAAAGGAATGCCAAAGATTCTACTCAGAGCCTCAAAGGAGCATGGCCCTATTACCATCTTGATTTTGGAGTTCTAGACTCCAGAACTATGAGAGAATAAATTTCCTAGTTTATGGCACTTGGTTACAGCAGCCCCAGGAGACTAATACAATATTTAATATACCAAAGTATATCTTAAGTTATGGTGTGAGGTAGAAATCCAAGTTTATTATTCTTTTTATGTGTATATTTTTTTTCCAGCAATGTACTTAAATTGCATCTCTCTCTCTTTCTCACACACACACACACACACACACACACACACACATACACACTTCTCACTCTGTAGGGAATCCTATAAGAACAACTCATATTTTTGTTTAGTTTTTATTTAAATTCATTAGTTAGCATACAGTATATTATTAACTCATTTGATTACTTTATGTATTTATCAGTAATTTTATAATGAGTATAATTTTATAATGAATCTTAATATCGTGTGTCTCCTCCACCTACTTCAACTTTTATATTTTGAATGTTTCATTTTTTTAAGCATCTAATTTTTTATATGACTTTTGGCTCAGTTATGTATCATGGTACAAAACTGGAATTTCATTTAAACAGTAGATTATATTGGGGAAAATGAACATTTTACTATATTTAGTCTTTCTATCCATAAGCCAGGTGCATGAATTCATATATATGGAAAGCTCTTTCATTCTATATGTATTTCCTTTGTTTCTGTTATCCAATAAAAAAGTTTAATGAATTTCTTCAGTGAATCTTAGTTATTCTTTGAAGGATTTATTCATAGGCACTATATAGTTTTTCTTCCTATTATACTTTGTTTATTCTTGTCTGAACTCAGACAGTTGCACGGCCTTTTTTTTTTTTTTTAAACAAATTGTGATAGACTATGTGACTAGACAAAAGACATTTATTTCTCACAGTTCTGGAAGCTGGAAATCCAAGATCAGTGTGTGAGCACGGTCAATGCACTATTTCTGGCTTATATGAAAGGATAATTTCTCCTTAAATCTTCACATGGCAGAAAGTGAGTGAGCTAGCTCTCTGGAGTCTTTCTAAAAGGTCACTTATCCCATTCAAGAGAGCTCCGCTGTCATAACCCAACTACCTCCAAAGACCCTACCTCCAAATAGGGTTTCAACATAAGAATTCTGGAGTCACAAACAGTAAACATTACAGTGATCAGAATAGCTCAGAATATATCTTTTATTATTTTTGTAGGGATCTTCATGGCTTTAGCCCTGTTATTGCTTGTTAAAGTATATATTATTATCACTTTGCCAGGTATCTTTTGGTTACTAAGTACCCGGTAAAACTTTTTAAAATTTCTTCTAACTTTTTAATCTAATTACTTTTTGTCTCTTTTAGACGAAGTCTTAGCTGTATATTTTTTTATCCTCCAATGTTGGACTCTATGCCTTTTGCAAACTGATAAGTTTACATTTATGATGATTACTGAGAGATTTGGAATCTATTATCCTCTTTTGTCTCTGATTGAATTTAAAGTTTTCTTTCACCTTAATTTCTCTTCACTGATTTGAAAGTTATAAATTACGTGTCCTATTTTTAAGTGGTTACTTGCAATCTTTAAATCAATATTTGACTTACCAAAGTATAAATTTATTATTTGTACTACCTGGAGCCATGAAATACAGTGCAAATACTTTATTTTTTTAAAGATTGTTTAATTTATTTGAGAGAGAGAGAGAGAAAGAGTGCCAGCAGGCAGAAGGAGAGAGAGGGAAGCAGATGGAGAGAGGTGGCAGAGGTAAAGGGGAGAAGCAGACTCCCTGCTGAGCAAGGAGCCCAACGTGGGGCTCGATCCTAGGACTATAGGATCATGGCTTGAGCCTAAGGCAGATACTTAACTCACACTGCCACGGAAGTGCCCCCAGATAGTTCTTTTTGATTTGCCTGTCTTTGTCTCTGCTTTGTGCGTTTTTACTTTCAGCCTTCCATGAATAGATTTAGTTGCATTTCCCTTTCTCAAGATGTATTTGTTTCTTTAATCTGGAGCTCAAGTCTTTCAACAATTCTGGGGAATTCTTCAAGTATTTTCTGTAGCCCACACCATTCTTCCTGGTCTTGCATTGTAGAAATTCTGTTAGGATTATATTAAACTAAAACATTCTGCTCTCCTTTTCTCCTAACCTCTCCTTCACATTGTTTTTTAAGTTCTCATTTTTTTCTGTGCTTAGTTATGAGCAATTTCTTCAGGTTTATTGTTCAGTTATGTATTTCATACGCAATGTGTGTATAATATATATGCTTATGTGTAAATGTAAATAATTTAAATATAGATAAATTCATATATGTGGGAAAGCTAGAAATCAACATTTTTTATTGATTGCTTTTATAAGTACTTTGTGACAGATTCATCAGGGAACCCCCAAAGCATCCATGAAAATATCCCATTAGAGAAGACCACGTAAGGGGCAAAAGAAGTCATGGACTCCATTAAAAACTATTTCTTTACCTTTCCAGCCTCTCCTCACCTTTGTTCCCTGTAGAATCCCAAACTCCTTTTCCCCACTACCCCCACCATTCCCACACAACAGTCTTCAAGTCTGCAGTAGGGTTGAGATTGAAGAGAAGATTTTGACCACAAACTGAGTCCAGATATTTACTGCTGTCTTAGACTGGAATTCTGATTTTTAATTTTAATTGAGACTGTGCTTGTGTCATATTTTTCATTAACTAATTGTGAGCCAAAAGCAGCTGAACTGCCTTAGTTCTCAGCCATAGTCAGTGCCAGAGCACAAATCGCAGCACACATGTGAGGATCACTTAAGATATTGGTTACTTACATTGAGATATTGCCATTAAAAAGACAGTGCCTAAATTTTTCAGTAGATTTTATGCAATCTATTTTAGAATATTCTAGTTAAGAGATCTAGATCCATTTCACACTGTTATTTTTACTTAACAGTATAAGGCTATTTTGATATGGTATATGTAGTTAAATGAAATTATCCAGTTATAATTATATACATTTAGTAATTTTAGACATAGAAAGTAGGAGTTAGATAACACAAAATTCTAAAATTGAGCTTTACATAGTGTGCCCAACCTTGGTAATGGATGTTTACTTAGTAACATCAAAGGAAATACCTATTGTTGTTATCTATGATCTATGATCTATGATCACTTAAGAGGATATAGGATTTTGGTACACAGTTCTATCATAATGATATGGCAGGCAGCAATAAATATTAGAATAGTGCCAGTTACTGAAAGTATCAGCTAAGCGAGGAGCAGTGTTTATTATCTATGTCACCATATATTAACACTGACTAAAAACAATTAGGAAACTAATACGTTTATATAGATGTGTATAACTTTCACTATGTTGTATCATTGTCTTAGTTTAACTAGTTAATAAAATTACTGAATGTGAAACCAAACAGAAAGCTGTCAGTTTTTATGAACTACAAACTTGAATACTTATTGTTGGAGTATCTTCATAATATTATTATCTAGAACCCAATTTTATAAGATGTATAATAATCATCGGGGAGCACGGGTGGTCAGTTAAGTGTGTGACTCTTGATTACAACTGATGATGTCGGGATTGTGAGTTCAAGCCCAGCGTGGAGCCTGCTTGAGATTCTCTCTCTCCCTCTCCCTTTGCCTCTTCTGCACCCCCTCCTCCCTCTCTCTCTCTCTAAAAAAAAAAAAAGATGTATAATAATCATAAACAGTTATATACATATAAATGTACATTATACCTCACTGAGTTAAAAGAAAATCTGTTTTGTAAAGTCATATGGGTTTTAATAAATGCATTATGTCACGCATTCACCATTATAGTATCATTCAGAATAGTTTTACTACTTTAAAAAAAAAAAAATCTCTGTGCTTTACCTATTTAGCCCTCCTCTCCTCCCTCCAAGCCTCTGACAAGCACTGAGATGTTTCGGTTTACTATAGTTTTATCTTTTCCACATGTCCTATCATTGAGATTATATAGTATGTAGACTTTTCAGGGTGGCTTGTTTCTATATCAGTTTTCATTTAAAATTCATCAATGTCTCTTTGGTTCTGGAGAGCTCTTTTTTCATTGCTGAATAATATTCAATTGTGCAGATGTACCATGATTTGTTTTTCTATTTGTCTATTATTTGGTTCCCGTATTGGGTCAATATGAATACAACTGCTGTAAACATTCATATGCAGGTTTCTATGTGGGTGTAAAGGTTCAAATGAACTGGATGTACACCCAGAGCACAGCAACCAGATCTCATGGTGAGACTATGTGTAGCTTTGTAAAAATCTGCAGAAGTGACTGCACCATGTTGCCTCTCCTCCGGTAATGAATGGGAATTCCAGTTGCTCTACTTCCTTGCCAGCAATGATTTTTTCCGTGTTCTTGGATTTTGGTTATTTGTATAGTTTGTGGTGGTATTTTGTAATCACTTCAATTTATAATTTACTAATGACAAAAGATGTTGAGCATCATTTCATTTGTTTTTTGTCATCTTTATGCATTATGTGAGAAAGTGTCGTTTCAGATCACGTGCCCACTTTCTTCATTTGGGCGGTTTGCTTTCTTACTGTTGAATCCCAAGGGTTCTTTGTATATTTTGGACATAAGTTCTTTGCATTTTGCAAATTACTTTCTCCCAGTCTGTGGCTTGTCTTTTGTTTCTCTTAATAGTGTCTTTGGCATAGCAGAAGTTTTTAAGTTTGCTAAAGCCCAAAGTATCTTTTTCTAAGTTTGGCATACTAATGTCTACCTTTTTCCAACATCATTTGTTAAGAGTATCTTTTCTCCATTATATTGTCTTAGCTCCTTTGTCAAACATTAACTGACTATATTATTATAAGTCTATTTCTGGGCTCTCTCTTATTTTCTGTTAATCTATGTGTATATACTTTTGCCAATACCACATTATCTTAATTATTGTAGTTTTATAAGAAACCTAAAAGTCAGGTGGATTAGAGCTTCTTCTTCTCCAACTTCCTGCATACTATTTTATGTCTATGCCATTAACCATAAACTTTAGAGTCAGTCTGTCAATACAAACAGGAAAGCTCACTGGGATTTTGATTGAGACTGCATTGATCCCTAGATAAAGCTAGGGAATATTGACATCTAAACAATCATAAGTCTTTCAATCCATGAACACAGAATATCTTACTCTTTACTCAGATCTTTTATTACTTTCATCAGAGTTTTATAGTTTCCACACAAATCCTATATGCATTCTGTTCTATTTGTCCCTAAGTATTTTTAACATAACATAATAAAAAATAATAATAATAAAATAAGAAGAATTTAAACCTATGTTAAATAGTACTTTTAAAAAAATTCTAAATTCTTATTGTTTATTGCAGGCATATAGGAAAGTGATTTACATTATACATTATTTTTATTACATATTAACAGTATACCCTACAACTTTGCTAATACTCCCATATTAGTTCTAGAGGTTTGGGTTTGTTTCCGTTTAGTTTTTGGTCAATTCTTCAATATTTTCTGCATAAGCAATAACGTCTCTTATCATCTGCTAATACATGTTGTTTTCCTTCCCAGTCTACCTTTTTAATTTAATAGAACTTTATTTTATTGTCTTCCTACACTTGCTATGACTTCTACTCTAAGATTTAAAAATTTTTTTTCAATTGAAGTATAGTTGACACATGATGTTACATTAGTTTTAGGTGTAATCCTGAATGAGTGCAATGAAACAGATATTCTTGCTTTGTTCCCAGTTATAAAGGGAAAATGCCCATTTCTCATTATCAAGTATAAAGTTAGCAATAGGTTGTTGTTTTGATAGGTATTCCTTATCAAATTGAGAAAGTCCCCCTCTAATACAAGTTAGCTGAGAATTTTTATTGTAAGTGGTGTTGGCTTTTGTCAAACACTTTTCCACAGTGATTGTTATGATTGTATAGTTCTTATTTTTCAGCCTCTTGGTGTGATAGATAACACTGATGTTTGACTGTTAATCTATCAATCTTGTTTAACTGAAATAAATCTCACTTGGTCTTGGTGTGTAACTTTTGTTAAACATTGCTAGATTGGATTTGCCAATAATTTTTCAGGATTGTTGTACCTATGTTCATGAGCTATGTTAAGGTATTAGGATTCCCCTCTTGTAATGACTTTATCTACTTTTATTATAATGGTAATTCTGACCACATAGAATAAGTTAAAAAAATGTTCCCACCATTTCTACTTTGTGGAAGATTTGCAGAAACTTGGTATTGTTTCTTTCTTAAATGTTTGGTAGAATTCACTATGGAAACAATTTAGGTTTGATGCTTTCTTTTTATGAAGGTTATTAATTATTCATTCAACTTTTTCAATAGATATAGGCCTATTCAGATGACCTGTTTCTGAATTTGAATGAGTTTGAATGAGTTTGATATTTCGTGTCTTTCAAGCTATTGGTTCATTTTATCTAAGTTATCAAATTAATGGGCATAAAGTTGCTTTTAGAGCTATTTTATTATCCTTTTAATGTTCATACAGTTAGTAGTGATTACCCTCTTACATTTCTGACATGATAATTTCTTTCTCTCTCTTTCTCTTTTTTTCTCAGTTATCTGGGCTAGAGATTCATCAATTTTATTGATCTTTTTAAAGAACCAGTCTTTGGTTTTGTTGATTTTCTCTATGTTTTTCTGTTTTCAGTTTCCAGATTTCTGTTTTAATTTTTATTATTTTTTTTCTTCGGCTGCTTATGGCTTAAATTGATCTTCTTTCAAAATATATTATTTAAATATTCTAAGCTAACTACAAATAACACTATCACTTCACACATAGTTCAGGTACTTTACATAAAATATTCTTACTTTATCCCCTCCTTTCCCTTAAAACATTGCTGTTATTCAATCCCCTTATTCAAATCCTACAATATCAGAATACATTAATCTGTGTTTAACATTCCACTGTCTAGATGTACTACTAGTTTTGTTTAAATAGTTATCTTTTAAATAGTTATCTTTTACATATATTAAGAATAAAAAAAAAAGATCTAATTTTACCTCTGTTTATTACTTCTCTAATATTCTTTCTTTCCTTTTGTAGACTTAAGCTTCTGTCCTAGATCATTTTCCTTGTGCCTAAGATCTTTCAAAATTTCCTTTAGGGGAGGTCTAGTAGTAATGAAGGTGTTTTTCTGTTTCATTTTGTTGTGTTGTTTTCAAAGAATGTCTTTGTCTTTCACTTTTGAAGGATATTTCACTAAATATAGAATGCTAGGTTACCAGGACTTTTATTGTCCTTTGTACACTTTCTTCAGACTTGTGTTTTTTGATGAAATAACCATTGCAATTCTTTTCCTTTCTCCTGTGTGGGTAGGAGACTTATTTTTTTCTCTGGCTGCTTTCACATTCTTTTGCTTTGTCTTAGGTTTCCTACAGCTGAATATGATATGCTTCAGTGTAATTTTGTTGTTTTTGTCTTATTTTGTTTTGTATTTATTCAGTATGATGTTTTCTGAATGTCCTGTAACTCTGGTTTGGTGTCTATAATTAATTTGTCATGTTCTCAGGCATTAATACACCAAATATTTCTTCTGCTTCCTTCTACCCATCTTCTCCTTCTGGTATTTCAATTATGTGTATTTTCATCTTTTGAAATTCTGCCACATTTTGAAGGTCCTGTCCTGGTTTTTTCATTCTTTTCTCTCTGGCTTTCAGTTTGAGAACTTTCTATTGACCTATCTTTAAGCTCTCTGTTTTTTGTTTTTTGTTTTTGTTTTTTCCCCTCATCATTTACTGTTGACACCATAACAAACATTCTTAATTTCTCTTACGGTATTTTTTATTTCTAGTTTTCGTTTTTTATTTTTCTCAGAGTTTTTTTTTTTTCTTTTTGTTTAAATGTGTATCTATTTTTGCCCATTGTCTACTTTTTGCCTTAGAACCCTCCATTTATTAATCATAGTTATTTTAAATCTGCTGTCTGATAATTCCAACATCTGTTTCATGTCTGAGTCTGGTTCTGATACTCACTTTATCCATTCAGATTTTTTTTTTTTTTTTTGCCTTTGACATATCTTTTATTCTTTGGTTGAATACCTGACATGACAAACCAGGTGAAAAAGAACTGAGAGAAATAGGACTTTACTGTAAAGTTTCCTGTTTATCTGGCTAGGAGTTGTGGAGGTTTAATGTTTGGTGTAGCTATAGGTTCCAGAGTCTTCAAATTCCTTATGTTCCTTGTTTTTGTACCCCTTCCCTTTATTTTGGACTTCCCCAAGTACTCCTCTTCATACATAGTCTGTGTCCCCCTCTTTTAGGTGTATACTGCAGTTCTGTTGGTGTAATGATAAGGTGTTGGAGAGGAGAAATATTCTATAACTTCATGATTAAATCTCAGACTTGTACTAGGGCTTGTGTCTCTAGGCTGTGAACTTCACAGGTGCTTCTTCATTGACATGGTTTAATTTTTCTCTTATGTGGGACAGAGAAGGTGGGCTTGTGGGAGGTATTAAGAAAGAGGGAGAAATGCCCTTCTCCAGCTGGAATAAGGCTCCAGTAAAATCTTTTCACCTAGGAACTAGGCCTTTGTTATGGGAAACACTCTTGGTCCTTTTCCCTGCCAGAGCTAGATCTTTGTCAGATCCATAAGATCATAGTGGGGTGTCTAGAGGTAAAATCCATAAAAATCTCTGCTCCTCTAAGATTGTAGCCCCCAGGTTTCTTACTCTCAGGCTAGTCTGCTAGTCTTAAGGCATTTTTCTTTTTTTAAGATTTTATTTATTTATTTGACAGAGAGAGAGACAGTGAGAGAGGGAACACAAGCAGGGAAAATGGGAGAGGGAGAAGCAGGCTTCCTGCTGATCAGGGAGCCCAATATAGTCCTCCATCTCAGAACCCTGGGACCATGACCTGAGCCAAAGACAGAGGATTAACGACTGAGCCATCCAGGTGCCCCCGTCTTCAGGCACTTACTACAAACTCAGCTATCTCGTGAGAATTTAGAGTATTAGTTTTGTGTTTTTTGTTGTTGCTGTTTTTGTTTTTGTTTTTAATGTTCAGTTAGCCAGCATATAATACCTCATATAATACATCATTACATCAAAATATTCATTGTTGTTTCTTAATTAAGCAATGGTTGACTTTTATACTTCATTTAATTAATCTCTGAAGAGAAATGGCACATAAAACGTGTTATAGGAGTCATAGCATACACAAAGTGTATGGAATCAGAAGCCTAGAGCTAGGCATGGTACAAATCTCCTATTCCCAAGAATTTACAGAAATTCTTTTACAGGAATATTATGGAAGTTTGAGCTGATTTTATCTAGATGTTAACGAATTCTTAATTATTCCAGTTTATATATGACACAAGGGTATTCCCCACTTTTTTTTGCCTCTGGTATCCTTAAGAAAAATTAATTTTTGCAGGGATAAATTGAGCCTTAGGGTTTGGGGGTTTATAGAGAATAATCTAATATCTGAGACCTCAAAAATTCTATAATTTGGGGAGGCAGCTTTGAAGCCAATATAAGCAAAACAATGTTCTATTTTTATGTTTTTAAAAGTTATTTTTTGGTAAAACTTTAATAAAATAAAACATTTATTTAGAGGTCGAGGAGTCAAGATGGCGGAGAAGTAGCAGGCTGAGACTACATCAGGTAGCGGGAGATCAGCTAGATAGCTTATCTAAAGATTACAAACACCTACAAATCCAACGGGAGATCGAAGAGAAGAAGAACAGCAACTCTAGAAACAGAAAATCAACCACTTTCTGAAAGGTAGGACTGGCGGAGAAGTGAATCCAAAGCGATGGGAAGATAGACCGCGGGGGGAGGGGCTGGCTCCCGGCGAGCGGCCGAGCAACGGAGCACAAAATCGGGACTTTTAAAAGTCTGTTCCACTGAGGGACATCGCTCCAGAGGCTTAACCGGGGTGAAGCCCACGCAGGGTCAGCGTGGCCTCAGGTCCCGCAGGGTCACAGAAGGATCAGGGGTGTCTGAGTGTCGCAGAGCTCACAGGTATTAGAACGGGGAAGCTGGCTACAGAGACAGAGCCGACGAGTGAGCTCTCAGCTCAGGGTTACCTTGAACCAGTCGCAGGCTCGGTCAGCTCAGAGCGCGGCTGGAGGCCAGGGTGGCGGAAGTCATTGGGTGCTGTTCTCTGGGGGCGCACTGAGGAGTGGGGCCCCGGGCTCTCGGCTCCTCCGGGCCGGAGACCGGGAGGCCGCCATCTTCATTCCCGCCCTCCGGAACTCTACGGAAAGCGCTCAGGGAACAAAAGCTCCCGAAAGCAAACCCAGCAAACCCGAGCGGATTACTCAGCCCGGCCCGGGAAAGGGCGGTGCAACTCCGCCTGGGGCAAAGACGCTTGAGAATCACTACAACAGGCCCCTCCCCCAGAAGATCAGCAAGAAACCCAGCCAGGACCACGTTCACCTACCAAGGAGTGTAGTTTCAATACCAAGGAGAGCGGCGGAATTCCAGAGGAGGAGAAAGCAAAGCACGGAACTCATGGCTTTCTCCCCATGATTCTTTAGCCTTGCAGTTAATTTTTTTTTCTTTTCTTTTTCAATTTTTTTTCTTCTTCTGCTAAATTTTTTTAACTTTTACCCTTTTCTTTTTTAACATTTTTAACTAGTTTATCTAATATATATATATATTTTTTTTCCTTTTTATACTTTTTCTTTATTGGTTTTCTTTTTTTAACTTTTTTTTCTTTCTTTCTGAACCTCTTTTTATCCCCTTTCTCCCCCCCCACGATTTGGGATCTCTTCTGATTTGGCTAAAGTATATTTTCCTGGGGTTGTTGCCACCCTTTTAGTATTTTACTTGCTCCTTCATATACTCTTATCTGGACAAAATGACAAGGCGGAAAAATTCACCACAAAAAAAAGAACAAGAGGCAATACCAAAGGCTAGGGACCTAATCAATACAGACATTGGTAATATGTCAGATCCAGAGTTCAGAATGACGATTCTCAAGGTTCTAGCTGGGCTCAAAAAAGGCATGGAAGATATTAGAGAAACCCTCTCGGGAGATATAAAAGCCCTTTCTGGAGAAATAAAAGAACTAAAATCTAACCAAGTTGAAATCAAAAAAGCTATTAATGAGGTGCAAACAAAAATGGAGGCTCTGACGGCTAGGATAAATGAGGCAGAAGAAAGAATTAGCGATATAGAAGACCAAATGACAGAGAATAAAGAAGCTGAGCAAAAGAGGGACAAACAGCTACTGGATCACGAGGGGAGAATTCGAGAGATAAGTGACACCATAAGACGAAACAACATTAGGATAATTGGGATTCCAGAAGAAGAGGAAACAGAGGGGAGCAGAAGGTATATTGGAGAGAATTATTGGAGAGAATTTCCCCAATATGGCAAAGGGAACAAGCATCAAAATCCAGGAGGTTCAGAGAACCCCCCTCAAGATCAATAAGAATAGGTCCACACCCCGTCACCTAATAGTAAAATTTACAAGTCTTAGTGACAAAGAGAAGATCCTGAAAGCAGCCAGGGAAAAGAAGTCTGTAACGTACAATGGTAAAAATATTAGATTGGCAGCAGACTTATCCACAGAGACCTGGCAGGCCAGAAAGAGCTGGCATGATATATTCAGAGTACTAAACGAGAAAAACATGCAGCCAAGAATACTATATCCAGCTAGGCTATCATTGAAAATAGAAGGAGAGATTAAAAGCTTCCAGGACAAAGAAAAACTGAAAGAATTTGCAAATACCAAACCAGCACTACAGGAAATATTGAAAGGGGTCCTCTAAGCAAAGAGAGACCCTAAAAGAAGTAGATCAGAAAGAAACAGAGACAATATACAATAACAGTCACCTTACAGGCAATACAATGGCACTAAATACATATCTCTCAATACTTACCCTGAATGTTAATGGGCTAAATGCCCCAATCAAAAGACACAGGGTATCAGAATGGATAAAAAAACAAAACCCATCTATATGTTGCCTACAAGAAACTCATCTTAAACCTGAAGACACCTCCATATTAAAGTGAGGGGGTGGAAAAGAATTTACCATGCTAATGGACATCAGAAGAAAGCAGGAGTGGCAATCCTTATATCAGATCAATTAGATTTTAAGCCAAAGACTACAATAAGAGATGAGGAAGGACACTATATCATACTCAAAGGAACTATCCAACAAGAAGATCTAACAATTTTAAATATCTATGCCCCTAACGTGGGAGCAGCCAACTATATAAACCAATTAATAACAAAATCAAAGAAACATATCGACAATAATACAATAATAGTAGGGGACTTTAACACTCCCCTCACTGAAATGGACAGATCATCCAAGCAAAAGATCAACAAGGAAATAAAGGCCTTAAATGACACACTGGACCAGATGGACATCACAGATATATTCAGAACATTTCATCCCAAAGCAACAGAATACACATTCTTCTCTAGTGCACATGGAACATTCTCCAGAATAGATCACATTCTTGGTCCTAAATCAGGTCTCAACCGTTATCAGAAGATTGGAATCATTCCCTGCATATTTTCAGACCACAATGCTCTGAAGCTAGAACTCAATCACAAGAGGAAATTTGGAAAGAACCAAATACATGGAGACTAAACAGCATCCTTCTAAAGAATGAATGGGTCAACCAGGAAATTAAAGAAGAATTGAAAAAATTCATGGAAACAAATGATAATGAAAACACAACGGTTCAAAATCTGTGGGACACAACAAAGGCAGTCCTGAGAGGAAAATATATAGCGGTCCAAGCCTTTCTCAAGAAACAAGAAAGGTCTCAGGTACACAACCTAACCCTACACCTAAAAGAGCTGGAGAAAGAACAAGAAAGAAGCCCTAAACCCAGCAGGAGAAGAGAAATCATATAGATCAGAGCAGAAATCAATGAAATAGAAACCAAAAAAACAATAGAACAAATCAACGAAACAAGGAGCTGGTTCTTTGAAAGAATTAATAAGATTGATAAACCCCTGGCCAGACTTATCAAAAAGAAAAGAGAGAGGACCCAAATAAATAAAATCATGAATGAAAAAGGAGAGATCACAACGAACAACAAAGAAATACAGACAATTATAAGAACATACTATGAGCAACTCTACGCCAACAAATTTGACAATCTGGAAGAAATGGATGCATTCCTAGAGACATATAAACTACCACAACTGAACCAGGAAGAAATAGAAAGCCTCAACAGACCCATAACCAGTAAGGAGATTGAAACAGTCATCAAAAATCTCCAAACAAACAAAAGCCCAGGGCCAGATGGCTTCCCGGGGGAATTCTACCAAACATTTAAAGAAGAACTAATTCCTATTCTCCTGAAACTGTTCCAAAAAATAGAAATGGAAGGAAAACTTCCAAACTCATTTTATGAGGCCAGCATCACCTTGATCCCAAATCCAGACAAGGATCCCATCAATAAAGAGAACTACAGACCAATATCCTTGATGAACACAGATGCAAAAATTCTCACCAAAATACTAGCCAATAGGATTCAACAGTACATTAAAAGGATTATTCACCACGACCAAGTGGGATTTATTCCAGGGCTGCAAGGCTGGTTCAACATCCGCAAATCAATCAATGTGATACAACACATTAATAAAAGAAAGAACAAGAACCATATGATACTCTCCATAGATGCTGGAAAAGCATTTGACAAAGTACAGCATCCCTTCCTGATCAAAACTCTTCAAAGTCTAGGGATAGAGGGCACATACCTCAATATTATCAAAGCCATCTATGAAAAACCCACCGCAAATATCATTCTCAATGGAGAAATACTGAAGCTTTTCCGCTAAGGTCAGGAACATGGCAGGGATGTCTGTTATCACCACTGCTATTCAACATAGTACTAGAAGTCCTAGCCTCAGCAATCAGACAACAAAAGGAAATTAAAGGCATCCAAATCGGCAAAGAAGAAGTCAAACTATCACTCTTTGCAGATGATATGATACTATATGTGGAAAACCCAAAAGACTCCACTCCAAAACTGCTAGAACTTGTACAGGAATTCAGTAAAGTGTCAGGATATAAAATCAATGCACAGAAACAGTTGCATTTCCTACACCAACAACAAGACAGAAGAAAGAGAAATTAAGGAGTCCATCCCATTTACAATGGCACCCAAAACTATAAGATACCTAGGAATAAACCTAACCAAAGAGACTAAGAATCTATATACAGAAAACTATAAAGTACTCATGAAAGAAATTGAGAAAGACACAAAGAAATGAAAAATGTTCCATGCTCCTGGATTGGAAGAATAAATATTGTGAAAATGTCTATGCTACCTAAAGCAATCTACACATTTAATGCAATTCCTATCAAAGTACCATCCATTTTTTTCAAAGAAATGGAACAAATCATCCTAAAATTTATATGGAACCAGAAAAGACCTCGAATAGCCAAAGGAATATGAAAAAGAAAGCCAAAGTTGGTGGCATCACAATTCCGGACCTTCAAGCTCTATTACAAAGCTGTCATCATCAAGACAGCTTGGTACTGGCACAAAAACAGACACATAGATCAATGGAACAGAATAGAGAGCCCAGAAATAGACCCTCACTCTATGGTCAACTCATCTTCGACAAAGCAGGAAAGAATGTCCAATGGAAAAAAGACAGCCTCTTCAATAAATGGTGTTGGGAAAATTGGACAGCCACATGCAGAAAAATGAAATTGGATCATTTCCTTACACCACACACGAAAATAGACTAAAAATGGATGAAGGATCTCAATGTGAGAAAGGAATCCACCAAAATCCTTGAGGAGAACACAGGCAGCAACCTCTTCGACCTCAGCCGCAGCAACATCTTCCTAGGAACATCGCCAAAGGCAAGGGAAGCAAGGGCAAAAATGAACTATTGGGATTTTATCAAGATCAAAAGCTTTTGCACAGCAAAGGAAACAGTTAGCAAAACCAAAAGACAACTGACAGAATGGGAGAAGATATTTGCAAATGACATATCAGGTAAAGGGCTAGTGTCCAAAATCTATAAAGAACTTAGCAACTCAACACCCAAGAGAACAAATAATCCAATCAAGAAATGGGCAGAGGACATGAACAGACATTTCTGCAAAGAAGACATCCAGATGGCCAACAGACACATGAAAAAGTGCTCCAAATCACTCGGCATCAGGGAAATACAAATCAAAACCGCAATGAGATATCACCTCACACCAGTCAGAATGGCTAAAATGAACAAGTCAGGAAATGACAGATGCTGGCGAGGATGCGGAGAAAGGGGAACCCTCCTACACTGTTGGTGGGAATGCAAGCTGGTGCAACCACTCTGGAAAACAGCATGGAGGTTCCTCAAAATGTTGAAAATAGAACTACCCTATGACCCAGCAATTGCACTGCTGGGTATTTACCCTAAAGATACAAACCGTAGTGATCCAAAGGGGCACGTGCACCCGAATGTTTTATAGTAGCAATGTCTACAATAGCCAAACTATGGAAAGAACCTAGATGTCCATCCACAGACAAATGGATAAGGAAGATGTGGTATATATACACAATGGAATACTATGCAGCCATCAAAAGAAATGAAATCTTGCCATTTGCGACGACGTGGATGGAAGTAGAGGGTATCATGCTTAGCGAAATAAGTCAGTCAGAGAAAGACAACTATCATGTGATCTCCCTGATATGAGGGATAGGAGATGCAACATGGGGGGTTTAGGGGGTAGGAGAAGAGTAAATGAAACAAGATGGAATTGGGAGGGAGACAAACCATAAGTGACTCTTTTTTTTTTTTTTTTTTTTTTTTTTTTTTTTAAAGATTTTATTTATTTATTTGACAGAGAGAGATCACAAGTAGACGGAGAGGCAGGCAGAGAGAGAGAGAGAGAGAGAGAGGGAAGCAGGCTCCCTGCTGAGCAGAGAGCCCGATGCGGGACTCGATCCCAGGACCCCGAGATCATGACCTGAGCCGAAGGCAGCGGCTTAACCCACTGAGCCACCCAGGCGCCCCCATAAGTGACTCTTAATCTCACAAAACAAACTGAGGGTTGATGGGGGGGGGGTGGGGGGGGGGGTGGGATTATGGACACTGGGGAGGGTATGTGCTATGGTGAGTGCTGTGAAGTGTGTAACCTGGTGATTCACAGACCTGTACCTCTGGGGATAAAAATATATTATATGTTTATAAAAAAATAAATTAATAAAAAAAAACATTATTTAGAAAAGTATACAAATTTTAAGGGTACAGATTGACAACTTTTAAGTGAACAATGTGTATAGCCAGCACTGGTGAACTTTATGTTATACACACATGTGTGAACAAGACTCAGATCATGAAACAAACTATCACTAATAGCCCCTATTATTCCCTTTATGTCCTTCCCCACCCTAAAGCAATATAAGTGTTACGATAGCAGCCATAGAACATGTTTTGGGATACCAAAGGAGAACTTAATTTACTTTTAGAAACAACCACTAGACAAACACTTCATTCTCCACTGATTCCCATAGATCAAAATCACTTATGAAAATGTCTTTTTAAGTAACATACAGACTTCCAGGTCCCATTCTTGGTGACTCTGTGTTGGAGAGTCCCTGTGGAGAGGGAACATTTGAACAGGCCAGCTCCAGCCATTATCCCAATTACATGCTGCTAATGAGAAGATAAGTGAGACTAGCAGGGTAAACAAACAAACAAACACCCAGATGAGCCCCAGCCAACAAACACTATTATGCAATAAAATAATTGGAAATTATTTTAAGCCTCTGAACTTGGGGATGGTTTTCATGCAACAATACCAGGTAACAGAAAATATAAGTCTGAATCATGTCCCTAAGATCTCTAATAATAATAATAATAATAAAATAATAATAAATAATAATATAAATCTCCCTAAATGATTCTAATACTAAGCCAAATTTGGAAATACCAGAATTAGTTGATAGTTGATGTGTTTTCCAGTCTCAACATTTCAGGAGTCTAGGATCATAGTCAGGCCCAGAAGTGAGTCAATCTTAATGTGATTCAAACTGAGTAAAATTCTCCACATCACCTCCCAGTGATCCAGAGTTTAAGTAGTCTATCAATAGGCACTGCCACAAATCCAAACTTACGACTTGATATGACAATGCTAAATGACAGAAATACCACAAATACTGCACCTTTTGCAACCTTCATTATATGTTCCAATTGGCAACCTGGTAGTTGATTCTTAGGTACCTTGGAAAGAATTGTATAACAAACTGCACACAGGAAAACTTACCCTACATTGTAGGATTCTAATTTTAACATTAAAATCTGTGTTTGACTATTGACTTCATCACTCAAAACAAAACAAAGAAATCTGAGCACAAAATATTTCATCAGACTCAGTGGTAAATCTAAGCCAATGTGCTATTGGGTAATTAGCATCAGAACCAATGGCTGAAGGTTGTAAAAAGACTTTCACAGCTAGTTGAGGCCAAGAACACATACGCTTATGATTTCTAAGGGAAAAACATTGGGAAGAAGACTTCTAGGTGTAAGAAGGTAAGGGCTTAATTTTACTGTTCCTTCATAGTCAATAGTAGACTTTTGGCAGCAATCAGTGCTGTGAGCAATATTATTTAAGGAAGCAAGAAACCCGCCTTTTAATACTTTTTTATAAACTATCTCATAAAATTTGAAGGAAAGAAATGTTTTCTTCTTACCTCCCTCTACTAAGAAATTCTCATATACAGAGCCAATCCCTGATAAGAGAAGAGCTCTAGTTGCTGCAATTTCACAATAAACTTAGTATCCGGGCTTGTTTTTACCATTTATTTCCCTGGCCAGTCTTTTGGCTCTGGGGATGAGAATTTTATCTACCTTCAACCTATGTTTATACAGCAATTCAAGATCTGGTTTCAATACAAAAGACTATTCCTTTCCTTGCATTTTTTTTTAAATTTGAAACAAAGCTAGTAATAAATTGTTTTGTAAGTTAGTTAAATTATTTGCTGGGTCGTCATGAAAACTGTGAGTCGACCACATAAACTCAACTCATGTGAATTATGGGCCTATTTTTCACCATTGCCCAAGATATTCGGCTCTAACTTCTGTTTGTAATTAGTTACTTTGGAAAGAACTAAGCAGATGTGTTATAGTTTTTTTTGAATTATCAGCATATATTTAAGACAAACTACATCTTCTAAAGAAATTGTGTCCTCACAGGAATTATTTGTCTTGTGTTAACAGACTTTTATTTGAGATGTAGAGTTAGTTTTAGGTTTCAGATGCCCTGGCCTGAAGTTAGTAGAGCTAACGGTTATAGCATAAATTTTTGAACATATAAGATCATTACACTTGGTTCTGATCTTTTGATTTTTAAGAAAGAATGTATTCCCATGACTTAATACATGGAAATGATATCTGTACAAGGATTTGAGGTAATTAGGATTGATAAAACAAAATAAAGGTAACTATGAAAGTTTTAAAATAATTCTAAACCTTCCCTATAGTACATTATGGGCTAATTCTATTACAGATGTGTTTTTTTTTCCTTTCTTTTTTTTTTTTAAGATTTTATTTATTTGTCAGAGAGAGGGGGAGAGAGAGCGAGCACAGGCAGACAGAACGGCAGGCAGAGGCAGAGGGAGAAGCAGGCTCTCCGCGAGCAAGGAGCCCGATGTGGGACTCGATCCCAGGACGCTGTGGATCATGACCTGAGCTGAAGGCAGCTGTTTAACCAACTGAGCCACCCAGGCGTCCCAGATGTTTGTTTTTATAGGGAAAAAATGTTCAGGATAGAGACATATATGTCCCATCAAAATAAATGAACAACTCTCAACACATAGCTTTCAGAGAAATAGTACTTTTCATTTTGAGGAGAAAAGAAGTAGTATTGGGAAAAAATAAGCTCTTTAATATATTGTGTCATAAGCATAATAACAATACAAAAAAAATTCAAAGCAGTGCCCATTGTTTACTTAAATATATCTCCAATTATGATTTAACAGTCAGTAAATAAATTTGCTCTTTCCATTACATTGCCAATTTATCATCATTTTTCTATTTCATTATTTATTTAACTGCTCTAAAATCCTGTCAATTTCTCAATAATACTTTTAGTTCTTTTGGTTAAAGTAGTCATCCAGAAATAATGTTATGCCATTTTTATTTTATAAATGACTCGGTTCCTAACCATTAGGCAAGCAAAGCACTTTTGTTTGACAAATATACTTTAAATTGAATAACTAATAAAGTTGTGTTTGATGTAGAATAGCATTTTATGTTTTATCTAAAGTTTTCTCCACATATTTTATTCTAAGATGTGTACTTTAAAGTAATAATCTAAAGCAAAAATTTCAAGATTTAAAAAATAATTGATAGCATTTTTTAAAGACAATATTGTGTGTTAATATGCCAAGGCTTAAATTCCTTCAGGGCTTTTACTTTTATAAATTGTATTAATAAGATGTTCATATTTGAAATTCTTTTCAAGCTTTTTTCTGTATTTGGCCATTTTACTTATGACAAAGATAATGACACCTTTTGAAAAATATATTGTGTCAAATCGCAAAAAGAACACTTAGAATTATTAGTGCAAGATTCTCTGATTTTTAAAATGAACATAATTGATATTTTAAGAAAATTTTAAGTTAAATATTAATTTGCTCAATAAAATGTATCAGTTCAATTTAGTTGCATGGTTTGTGGTTTCCAGTTGGCTTCATGTTTACTCTCCATTCTAAATAAAAGGCTTCAGTAAGGCTATACTTACAATATCATTAGAAAAGAAAAATGAGAACATCATCTAAGAAATATGTTTTACCCAGACATTCTCCTCAGAGTAAGATCATGCTTCATATGTTGTATACTGTTTCTTCATGCTCTGTTAAAAAAACAGACACAAGTTCAAACTAGAGGGAGAGTAGGTAGGCTTTTCATCTCATTCCTAACATATACATAGTAAAAATGAGTATCTTATTTTTCTTGTTTTGTTTTAAAAATAAGACCTTGATTCTAATTTGGAAGACCATCAAAACTGTGAAAATGAGTAATGACTCTGATTTGGCTCCAACCTGCAATCTGTAGGTTCGCATAACTCCCACTGAAACTAATTATTTTTTTTCCTCCCATTTGTGTTAGTAGGAGTTGGGCATTCAGAGGTTTCAATTAAATTGTGCATATTGAAGTCAATGGGAGTTCACTGATGTTGAGGGAGCTACAAGGATGAAAAAGATATAAAAGAGGATGTTAAAATTTTTTCAGGTTCGATCACTTAGCAGAAAAATATGTTCCCTAAAATTAAAGGGTATTTACTTGTCCTCTAAATTGCAGTTTAAATTTTATGTGTGCTAAGTTCCCAAACTTTTAAAAATGATTTTAAAATACATACTCAAAAAGACATATACAAATACCTGAATCCTCCAAATTTACCAGGTAAAGTACAGTTTTCATCTCAGTGATAAAACTTTTTTTTCTTTAATTATCTATTCATGTATTACTGCATCCATTATTGACTGCAATCCAATTTTAAATGTTGGGAAAGGCAGTCTTGTGTGCCTAGTCCATTATGCTTCATTAACAATTGATCTGGGGCCTGAACACTTTCTTACCAAGAGAAAAAGAGCTCACACAGTCTGAACTGGACCTGTACTTAATGGCTGGAATATCTTTTCTAATTTCATGATCAATGGATGTTTCATTGTCCTACCTAAGTGTGTATGTCAGTGCATCCCAGTCATGCCCCAGCTTTTGGTATAACATACTCCACGGAAGTAGGGTTGGGTCCTTCTGCAGGGGCATGAGAGTGATGCATATAGAACAATTACCCCACATCAGCTACCAGGAACACTATTTAGGGATGAGGGCCTTACACACACTATTGGAGTTGATCTTGTTCTTTCTCTTCTCAATGTGAGTAAAAGCATTGTTCCATTTAGTGTTGATTGTGCTGTGTTTTCCTTGGTGACTCAGATACCAAGGTATAGTGGATAAAATTGGAATTCAATTTTCAGTGGCTAGCATTGGGATGGCCTTTGCTAGTCCCACGAGTTGGAAAGTCCATCTCCAACATTGGTAACCAGGCCGGAAAACATGGTTTTCTGCCCGACATAAAGGTATTTAAAAGGGAGGAGGAGGGAAGCATCAAATAACAATACAGCCAGTCCATTTATACATAAGAATTCCACTGGCTCTGGGTGCTGTCCTTCTCAGGAACTTATAAAACTATCAACAAAATCTTAGTACAAGACAGGATAGATAAACAGATGGGTAGATGGGTATATAGTTAAACAATACATAGAAATACTGAAATATAGGACTTCTGGTGTGTAATACCATGTTTTAACCCACAAAATTTCCATGGTATGTCTTTGTATTCAAAGCGAACTTCATATATGCTTTCCCTGCACAAGGCGTCACTTATTATTGTAATATAGCTTACAAATTTAATGTTCAAAACAATTCTGTGGAATTCCAGTTCTGTGGAATAGAAATCAATATCTCTGTAATATTGAGGAGAAAACTAAAGCTTAGAGAATTAAAAAGCAGAGTCTGGATTTCAATTTTTGTCTTGTGACTATAATTCCAATTTTCTTCACATTATACCAGACTGGCTCACGAATCATCTTCAAAATTATTGTACATATGTAAATCCACTGATATATTATTTGATGAGCATGTCATTCCCCGTCTTATTGGACTTCAATAGACTCTAAATAGCTTAAACTCTCTCGTTCTTTAAATCCCAATTCCCAGTTAAAATGTTATAAAAACCTTAGCAAAGGGATGTAACTCATAAATCTACACAGAATTCATAAACTTTTTTATACTAGTGTTTTGCTAAGATGTATGTGAGTAATTATGGCCATATGTTTTACATTTTATTTAACAAGATAAAACAGTGAGAAATGTTGCTTGACAAAATATTTTTCTTAGACCAAGACACTCAAAATAATTTGGGGATGTTTTCTCAAATCAAAACCCCCAAGTCCATTCATCCGTAGTTTTTCCATGTTTATTATTGTCACTTTTTTTCCTCAGCACAAAGTAGTAATAAGAATAGGATATATGACCGCCTCTAACATTTAACACCAAGGCTATTCCCAGCACAGTGATGACTAATTGAAGGAAACCCTATTGTCTAGAGAATAAATCTCTTTAGCAGGTGGAGGAGCTCACATTACTATTGTATAATATACATGTACATGAAATTATGTACATGTACATGTACATGTACATAAAATGTAATAATAAAGTTTTAATAAATGAATGTGACATTGGAATTTAGTTTAAGTAAAAATAGGATGACATTGATTCTTTCAACTCCAAATTAAATGAATACTTTTCTACAGAATTAAAAATTTTTATTTTCAAGTTCTTTCCTTTTCTTTTTTCTTTTTCTTGCTTTTTATCAGGTGCCAAATGGGTCCTATATTTACTGAGAGTTGGT
Source organism: Lutra lutra (assembly GCF_902655055.1). Classification (NCBI taxonomy): domain Eukaryota; kingdom Metazoa; phylum Chordata; class Mammalia; order Carnivora; family Mustelidae; genus Lutra; species Lutra lutra. The sequence continues at coordinate 109,754,866 of NC_062285.1, forward strand.
AGTTATACTATTATCATAGTTTTTAATCACAGTCTTTTATGCATCACACTAGTTGTATATCCAAAAAAAGGGAAGAGGTAATGGATGCACATATTATGACTATAGATATAGCCATCTGTCTTGATCTGCCTTATATTTTGCTCCAAGTTTTTCTCCATTTACTAATCCTTTCTTCAAGCAGCCAAGTTCGTTACCTCCCCCATTCCTCTTTTTTTTTTTTTTGTAGCTTTTATGTAACTCCTTAGCAGAACACTTAATTATGCTACTCAAAAATTTACTTGAAATTATGGATAACACTGAATCTCACTTATCTTTGTATTCTCTGTATCTAACACAATCCTCTATATAATAACAACTAAAGAGAAATACCTCTTGAATTAAACTGCTCAATGTACTATGTTATAGCCCTGAATAATCTAAACTATGAATCTTGGATTTACTATATACTCCTTGGTGAATTTCAGATGAAATCTAGTTATAATTGTAGTAATGTTAACTAAATAATGGTAATTGCCATTTTAGAACCTACTATACGTTATCATTATGTTGTAACATATAGACTACTGTGTGTCATATATTTTTCATAGATTGGCGTGCTTAGTTTTTGTAATCATGTACAAGACTGCAAACAAAGTATTAACACATTTTTTAGATATGTAAACTGAGATTTAGAGACACTGAATGATTTTCAGAAAAACACACACAGGTAATAGAAAGCATAATCATTTAAAGTCATACTTTTCTAACCTGAGATTTTTCAACATTTTACTAAGTTTTCCTTAAAGACAGTATGCTAACTTTAAATGCCTTGATTTTCTTTTAGAGAGAACACTTTGTTTTCCTTAGAAAAAGTAAAAGAAGATATTGGTTCTATTTCTTCTACATATGCAACAGAATTACATGTCCCTTTGAAGATAGGTATGGCTAAGGGACTTTCTTTAGCCAAAAAATATCAGTGATGTGACATGTGTCACATGAATATATAATCATCCATCTGGCATAGTATTTGACAATGACCCAAATAGTGGAGTCCTGGTTCCTAAGGAGGCAATATGGAGTAAATTCCTCTAACCTACAAGTGAGAATCCTTGCTTTTTAAAGCATTGAGATTGAGGGATTTTTTCTTACATAGCAAGATCTACCTACCTAGCAAGATGAGTTGCTTCATAACAAAAACTCAATGTTAGACATGTTTTGGCTTTTGTTGATTAAAATTCCAATGGAGCATTCAGATATCAGTCAAGAAAATGTAGGGGATAAAAATCTAATCCTCTTTTTAATATCTTTATTGATATATAATTGATATGCAAAAAAGGCATATTTAATGTATACAATTGAATGGTTTGGACTATTCACATGTGAAAACATCACCACAATCAAGGTTATAAAAATGTCTAATACGAATCACTTCTCGGCCTTTTGGCTAAGATCAAGTGTAAAAATGTCCAATACCTCTTAAAGTTTCCGTGTGTCCCTTTGTTTTGTTTTCATTTTTTTGTGGTAAGAACATTTAACATGTGATCTACTTATGTAACAAATTTTGAAGGGCATGATACCATATTGTTAACTATAGGCACTATGTGGTAGAGAAGGTCTCTAATACTTATACATCTAGCATAACTAAACTAAAACTAAATTTAACTAAATAACTAAAACTTTATACCTATTCAGCAACTAAGGAAAGAATACATTTTTAGTTAATTTTTTTTTTTTTTTTTAGTTCAATTGCACAGAAAGTGTCTTCTGGTCAAATTCTTTCACTGGTAATAAAGACAAATAAAAAGTGGCCAGGGGCACCTGGGTGGCTCAGTGGGCTAAAGCCTCTGCCTTCGGCTCAGGTCATGATCCCAGGGTCCTGGGATTGAGCCCTGCATCATCCTCTCTGCTCAGCAGGGAGCCTGCCTTCCCCTCTCTCTCTCTGCCTGCCTCTCTGCCTACTTGTGATCTCTGTCTGTCAAATAAATGAATAAAATCTTAAAAAAAAAAAAAAGTGGGGGACGCCTGGGTGGCTCAGTTGGTTGGACGACTGCCTTCGGCTCAGGTCATGATCCCGGAGTCCCAGGATTGAGTCCTGCATCGGGCTCCCAGCTCCACGGGGAGTCTGCTTCTCTCTCTGACCTTCTCCTCAATCATGTTCTCTCTCACTGTCTCTCTCTCAAATAAATAAACAAAATCTTTAAAAAAAAAAAAAAGTGGCCAGAAAATTAAAAATAAAATCTAAGTTAAAATTTAATGAACAAAGCTCTGCTAAAAACAGCTATTTATGGCTAGAAGATGAAAGAGGTCTGAGAGTCATTTGTAAAACATGATGACTATAGTTGATAATACTAGATTGTATAATTGAAATTTTCTAAGAGATTAGAACTTAAATGCTTACACACACACAAAGTGAGGTGATGAATGTGTTAATTAACTAGATTAGGAGAATTCCTTCTGAAACACAGTAAAAAAACAAACAGCTGTTTTCAAAACCTGTGATGGAAAGAAAAAGTCTTGCATTATTTTACAGAGAAATAAACCTTGTTTATTTTCCCATTTAAGTAAAATTTACTCCATTTTTAAGTGTGTGTGGGGGTGTGTGTGACTTACAGCTTTCAGGGCCATTCCTGTAAACTTCTGAAATTGTAACAGTATAATGAAATAGATTCAGCACAGACAAATTCACTTGTTGATGAGAGATTTAGGACTCTATTTGATATTATCATCATATATCATGTGACAAAACATTACTTTGAAGAATATTTGTTCACCAATCCCTTGGTTCAAATTAAATAAATCTAGAAATTGTAAAAAAAAAATGCAATAAGACATTCCAGATTATACGCTAATGACTGGAATCTGAGAAAGTCAAGCTCACAAAGATTAAAGTTTGAGTCAGTATAAAATTATACTATGTAAATATCCATAAAAGTCCAATTCTTGACTACTTCAAGGCCCGAGTAGTATTATAATTAATTTGACTTAAGAAGTTACTTCATCCAGGGACACCTGGGTGGCTCAGTTGATTAAGCATCTGACTTCTGCTTCAGTCATGATTCCAGGATTCTAGGATCGCACCCTGTGTGCGGCTGGCTCCCTGCTCAGTGGAGAGTCTACTTCTTCCTCTCCCCACCCCCTCATGCTCTTTCTCACTGTATCTCTTTGTCACATAAGTAAATTCTTAAAAAAAAAAAAAAAAAGAAGTTTCTTTAGTCATTTGACAGTGTTAGTGACTGCATGACAAAAATTAATACCTGATTTTTACAGATTTTACAGTTTAATGTTTGTGGTTTTCTTTCTGACTAAATTGTCTATATTAATATTGTAAGTGATAATATCTTTAGATTTAAATTCCTACTATATTTTATGAAAAAAAGAGATATATATGTACTTAGCTTTACAGATTTTTCAGTCAGTACTGTCTTAACTGTGGTTGCTTTTATCTTAAATGCTTCTTTTTTCAGTTCTGTGTCTTCTTATACAAATTTTATAGAGCCATCTCTAACCAATTAAGAACTTGAAAATAGATATAATATTTTTGGTAAGTACTTAATTAAGAATTCTTGCTACACAGTTATTAAAAACAAAGATAGGATTCAGTCTTGCATAAGACCAGGTACATAAACAAAAACAATGACAAACTATAACCCAGCTCATCCTCTTGAATGACAATGACTAGTTTTCCTTTTCTTATGTATCTGATTTACAAAGACATTGTTTATACAAAATCAGAAACGTATTAACAAAGGAAAAATATTTACATTAAGCAAGAGATACTTTACTTTTGCAAAAGGAAACAGAAGTAAATATATAAGCATTCTTACCACAGAATGAACTTGGAAATGTACTTTTATATAATGAACTAAGATTGTATCAAAACTTCTTTTTACTAAAACAGGGATAAATACATTTAGAATTATAAGGCAACTCTATAGTGTACATCACGAGATTTCCATCATTAGTATTTGGCTGTTTGTTTATTGGTTCCTAACAAACTGTGAAAACAATAATTTTGGTGCAAAAGATCAGAATATGATCAAAATTTATAATTGTGACATATTGCAAAGATTAGTAGACAAGATGTATTGGATTTTTGGATAAAAGGCTAAGAATATTGGCTTCAATGCCTTCATTTGTAAATTCAAATTTAAGGTTATATGAGCTCCAAACATTTCTTTCAGTTCAAAATTATTTTATGCATTATTAAAATTATAAGCCATTTATTACTCATTGGCTTTTAAAGAAATTCTTATGTGTTCTGGAATGATATCTGTAGTAAATACAAATGAGCATTAGCTATTGCAATCATTAACTATATTGGAAAAAGATTTTTAAAACTCTAAATATATGTACTCTTTATACTCATTCTTTTCATATGCTTGCCAGAGTAAGAGAAATCAGAGACTGTCAGCAGACACTAAAATTCTTTAGCACTTGACACTTCAAATATCTTCTGGCACCATCCCCAAAATGATGTCAGCTTCTCATACAATACCAAACATATAATACTCCCCCAGAGCATCTCACTTTCAGAGTTGGTGTACTTTCAAATATCAAGTGCAGTAATGGTTTTTCTCCAACCGGTGACTGAAATCTTTAGAAGTTATGATCTAATCTCAACAATGAATGATATTATGAGGTGGAAAACAGTAAAATAAGCATAAAATACATGCTAAATGTCTGAGAAAACATTTGTAATGAACAGAGGCCTTAAAAAGCATTCTAGAGACAGCTATGCTACATGGTATACTTGAAACTGAACTTAATTATGATATTTCAAAAGAAAACATTCCCTTTAAATGAAAGTCTAAGGAGTGTTGCCTTAGAATTTAGCTGTTCATCTATTCCTTAATACCATATTACAGAGAGGTTTTATTATGATAAAGACTATGGATTCTGGATGGATGATTTTAAAAGGGAGGGGGATGGGGAGATGGATTAGCCTAGTGATGTGTATTAAGGAGGGCACAGATTGCATGGAACACTGGGTGTTATACCCAAGCAATGAATCATTGAACACTACATCAAAAACTAATAATGTACTGCATGGTGATTAACATACCATAATTATATATATAGATATAGATATAGATATATAGATATATAAAAACTGTGGAAGAAACCTAAAAAAAAATCATGTATTACATCATATGCTTAACATCCATAGGTAAATAATTTGTTGCCTACATGCCAATTTTATATATTTAATTTTATGTAAATATCTTTATATAAATATTTTAAACTAGAAACTAGCTTATTTTTTAAATAAAATAACACCTTTTTTTCCTGCTATCTTGAAAAGCTAACTCCAAATCTGACTGAAGTTTTTCTAAGCAACTGCAGTATATACAGTATTATAATCACCAGTTATTATAATAGACTGAAACAGTTTTAGGAAATCTCACTTACATCTGGCAAACTAAATGTTCTAACATTACATTCACATTGATAGCAATGACCTTTGGCTTATTTTGATGATTTTAAAATATAATGTACTCTCCTAAACAAGACATTGGAAATTACGGGAATGAAAGAAACTGAGAAAATCACTTATAATTCCACTATCTACAAACATATTTCCTTTCGGGGCGCCTGGGTGGCTCAGTGGTTAAAGCCTCTGCCTTCGGCTCAGGTCATGATCCCAGGGTCCTGGGATCGAGCCTCACATCGGGCTCTCTGCTCAGCAGGGAGCCTGCCTCCTCCTCCTCTCTCTCTCTGCCTGCCTCTCTGCCTACTTGTGATCTGTCTGTCAAATAAATAAAAATCTTTAAAAAAAAAAATATTTCCTTTCTATTTTTTTCTTTTTGTTTTCCCATGGTTAGAATAATATTTCTATAAAATAACATATTCTGTACTCTTCCCACAACAATATATCATAAGCACTTCTCTTTTTAACTTCATTTTAATGAAGTTAAAAGTTTTTTTTTTTTTTTTTTTTTTTTTTTTAAGGTATAAGTAAAAAGGACCACAAACTTTATTAAAAGTCAGTAAAGGTAACATATAGTATGTACAGATGGCACATGGTGCCAATTTTATTTGCAGTTATTATAGTACTCCAACTCATGTTTACAAGTTACACCTTTGCCACAGCCTTGGCTAAATCTTGAACTAGTGCAGAATTTAGCTGTGCCAGCGTGCTGATCTTTGCGTGCTTAGATGTGGCATACTTGTTCTTGATGGTCATGTGCTTTGTAAGCCCACGATTCACCATGACTATATTCTTAGCCAGGTGTTGCATAACACTTAGAAGGGATTCTTCAGTGTATGATAGATAATGCTGTAGAGTTGGTGTCCATTCACCGTTATCAAGAATTTTCAGTGCTAAGCAAAAAGCTCCTGCTGCAATCTGAGAAGGAGGAAAGTGCACCATATCGTAGTCCAACATAGTTCCATCAGGTATTTGGCCAAAGTATGTTGCTCAACATCAACCTCTCCGATCTTAGATGCTCTCCGAAGGAAATGCAGGGGTAGAGGGCGGCCCAGACCAAAATTTAAAGATCTTAGAATCTTCATTTCCATCTGTCTGATTTGGTGCTTAGTGTAAGTGTTGTCAGTCACAAAGGCAAAGTCACCAATTTCTGGAGGGTACATTTCTTCATATTTGCTTGCAATAAACATGGCAGTGACACCAACCAGCTGCAGCATCTTCTTGGGCACACAATTATTCTGCATGAACCGATCAATAATGGAAACAGTCATGTACATGGTCTCCTGAAGTAACCTGAACTTCATCTGAACCTGTACTAGCCAGTCAATAAGGATAGCTCTCATGTTTCCAGTGACTTCACGACCCAGTAGGTATTTTGGTCTGATGGCTTGCTCTTCCTCAAGTTGTCTCAGATAAGCATAAATATCTTTCACATATTCACTACAAAGGTTTGGATCAGCTCCATCTTCGGCATCCACATCATTCACTGCAAGAATTACATCAGAGAATGCCTGACACAGATATTCTTCTGCAGGGGCACATCCAGATGTTTCCATTGGGCTTGGAGAGGGAGTATCAACCAAAATAGGTTCAGGCGAAAGTTTTTCTTCTCTAACGGGCTCAGGTTCTGGCTCAGGTTCTGGCACAGGTTCGGGTGCCTTCTCCAGAGGTTTAGATAGTTTTTTAGCAATAACTTTTCCAGGAACCAAAGTTTTTGCTTCCTTTTTCAGAGGCAATTTGGCCTGTGGTTGTTCGCTGACTTTGTTACCAATGTCTCCGAGGGCTGTTCTCGGCCTCAGCCCGGGCTTGGAGGCCGCAGTCGTGGCCAGAGGCACGCGCTTTGCGCCTGCCATGCTGATCTTCGCCTTATTTTCCACATTAACTTTTGCGTTCCTGGTGACCCGGAGTGCCATGGCTTCTTCTTCACCAGGCAGCAGCTCAGTGGGGAGAAGCAGAGCACGGGAGTCACCAACCAGCCGGGGACCTGAACCCCGCGCAGCTCAACAGCCGTTCCGCCGCAGCACGCCCAAGTTAAAAGTTTTTAACTTCATTTTAATGAAGTAAGAACCATTCTATTATGTTAAGGCACCATTACTGTGTTATCAGGTGATCTCTAGGGTTTTTTTCTCTGCATCATAATGTATGTTATATCCCTAAAATACTAAATATAATATTTAAGTACATGATGTAAAAAGTTGTCTAGAGGAAGGTAATTTAGCAATTAAGTGACATGAAGACTCTGTGCCATTTTTTTTTTTTCCAGTTCTCTCAGTCTTTCTCTGACGATTGCTAGGTGACTGCAAAATCTCCAGTCTTCATTTCCTTATACAATTTTATTCAAAGACAGAAAGCGTAAGAGGTAATCAGGGCAACAAGAGACTTCTTAATATATCTTTATCCTTTGGTCATGAAGGAAATAATCTCTCCAAGAGACCGCCAGCAATTCTCATGACTTATTGGCCAGAAATGAATCACATGAGAACACTTAATTGCAGGAGAGGGACTCAGAACAAGGGATAAAGAATCAGTATTGGACTAAATTGTGCTTCATCCCCTTAGTCTGGTACACTGATGTAGAGAGAAAATCAGTTTTCACGTGGCAAAGCAGAAGCAGGCATCATGTTGGTCGGGGAAATAACTGTAGATTAAGAAAATCTCTGAATGCCATGTTTATTACCTATGGGAAACTAGCAATTAATATATGCACTACAGTACATGAGAATGTATTCAGCAAAGATGTGACCATTTTTTTTCTAAGTTCTTATTAGCTGAGAATTGAGTTGCTCTGGTGAATCTCCCTTTGGTGGTACTCCTTTTCTTGGTTGTTATTTGTGGTTCTAACATCTTGACTATTGGAAATATAGGAAATTTTAAAAATTTTGTCTATTAATTTTTCTTTTCTGAAATTTGGTGCTTTTGAGAAATGTTTTAAAAATTTACTCTTGCATATTTCATATATCCTGTAGTTTTTTTTTAATCAAGTTTTTATTTAAATTCCAGTTAGTTAATATACTGTGTAATATGAGTTTCAGGTACACGATATAGTGATTCAGTGCTTCCATACAAGACCTGGTGCTCATTACAAGTATCCTCCTTAATCTGCATCACCTATTTAACCCATCACAACCCCACCTCTCCTCTGGTAACCATCAGTTTATACTCTATAGTTAAAAATGTGTTTCTTGGTTTGCCTTTCTCTCTTTTTTTTTTTCCCCTTTACTCATTTGTTTTGTTTCTTAAATTTCACATATGAGTGAAATCGTATGGTCTTTATCTTTCTCTGACTGGGTTGTTTTGCTTAGCCTAATACTCTGTAGTTCCATTCATGTCATTGCAAATGGCAAGATCCCATTCTTTTTCCTGGCTGAGTAATGTTCCAGCATGTTTGTGGGATGAGTGTCTATACACCACCTCTTCTTTTCTTCTTTATCCATTCATCAGTCAATGGGCACTTAGGCTCTTTCCATATTCTGGCTATTGTAGATAATGCTTCTATAAACTCTTTGGGTAAATACCTTGTAGTGCAACTGCTGGATTATAGGGTAGTCCTATTTTTAAATTTTTGAAGAATCTCTGTACTGTTTTCTAGTGTGGTTGCACCAGTTTGCATTCCCACCCACAGTGTAAGAGAGTTCCGGTTTCTCACATCCTCACCTGCACTTGCTGTTTCTTGTGTTGTTGATTTTAGCCATTCTGACAGGCATGAGGTGATTTTTCATTGTAGTTTTAATGCATATTTCCCTGATGATCAGTCATGTTGAGCATCTTTTCACGTGTGTGTTGGCCATCCATATGTTTTCTTTGGGGAAATGTCTATCCATGTCTTCTATTTTTTAATTGGATCATTTGGATTTGGTGTGCTGAGTTTTATATGTTCAGGAAAAATAAGGTTTCTTCAACAAGTAGTGTTGTGAAAACTGGATAGCAACATGCAAAAGAATGAAACTATACACTTTCTTACACCATACACAAAAATAAATTCAAAGTGGATTAAAGATGTAAATGTGAGACCTGAAACCATAAAAATCCTAGAAGAGAACATAGGCAACAGGAACCTCTTTGACATTGGCCATCGCAACTTCTTTATAGAATGTCTTCTTTGCAAGGGAAGCAAAAGCAAAAATAAATGATTGTTACTTCACCAAAAATCAAAAGCATCTGCACAACAAAGGAAACTAAAAGGCAACCTATGGATTGGGAGAAGATATTTGCAAGTTACATATTTGATAAAAGGTTATTCCAAAATATACAAAGAACTTACATCCCATAGTTTAAATTTGCTGAATCAAGAGTGTTTACATAGGAAGATGCTACCTAAACATTCTGATTTCTAGAAGCTAGAGAGAGAAAAACTAAGGAAATCCCATATTGTCTGTTCAGGGTTATGGAATTAGTTGATAATAATAAAATTAAGTCCACAAAGGATTAACCGATCAGATGTCATGATCATCCTTCTGGAGTCACTATCATTTAAGAAGAGGGAATTCACCAAAAGATGCAGAGAAAGGAAGCTCTTATGGAAAATGAGGGTGAATCCTTGACTGTGATGCAATAAGTTCTGGTATAATTGGAGAACATTTCCTCTCTTCAAGGACCATATTGCTCAAAGGTAGATGTAGTAAGCCAACCAGAGGTAAAACATTGATGATATGAAGTGTAAGAGTATATTTAAAAATCTCTCATAAAAATTTAGTGTTACAGACTTAAATACTGTCTGAATTTCTTTCTGATCAAGTTTACCAGAGATTACATCTCTGCTTATGCCTTTGACCTTTATCCCCCTAATTCTAGTGATACTCCAGTATAACCACTTTATCTGAACCAGACCTTGTATTCCTTTCGCTAATTACTACTTAAGTTTATGTTTATGATGATCTTGTAAAATTATATTTCTTAAGGGAAAATATTATTTCTCACATAATAAGAGTGCTTTAAAATCTATATGTACTTTATTTCTATAACTCTAAATCCTCTTTTCAGTACATGATACAAATCAATTGAGCTGACCACAATCAAAGCAAAAATAGGCATAAATCAAATGGTGTATAATATTAGAACAGATGTATAGAAACAATATTCAGTTCTCATTGAGGAGAACAACCAATGATATTTTCAGTTAATAATAGCAATGATAATGGTGATGTGTTGATGATGATTATTGTAGGAATTTTTATGCTTACTGTAGGCCTGACTTTTAGAGCTACATTTTCTATCATTCACTTTTAGTACGTAAGAAAACAAGCTGTGGAGGCTTAAATAAATTTCTCAAGACACCCAGGTGGTAAGTAAAGAGGATTTTATTCCAGCATATATCTTTTTGACTTCATAATCTGCAGGCTAAATCTACAGTAAGAAAGGAAATATTATCAGTTCTAAAAAAAAAAAAAGAATATGAAAGCAATAGATAAAAAAGGGAAAAAATCAGAATATAAAAATTTTTAAATTATAACAAGTTCTGCCAACTGAGAATATTTTTTTTCACTTTAAATGAATTAAAAATGCTAGATTTAAAATATAAACTTCACTAATTTTGGAATATTTTTCTTCATAAATATTCAACAAAATATGTGGCTCATGAACTTCTAACACTACAATAAAATATGAATTCAAAATAACTAATATTGTTTTCAAATATGACACCAGACTAATAGTCAAACTAGTCTAACACTGAAACATTCCAATACTTCATATTATATCTAACAATAATTATAATAATATGTTTTAAAGTTTTTATACTAAAGCTATCAATATTGTAACACTTGTATACCCTAAGTTTCATCAGAAAGTTTAGATTTAATCATATCTCTCTCTGTTTATACAATATTATATACATCAATAGAGTCATATATATCCTTCTCTCTCGTTCCTTTTCCCTGTCTCTCCCTCTCCCTTTCCTCTCAATCTCTCTCTCTGAAAGAATCAGGAGTAATAAATAAGAGAGATTCTTCTAAAAAACAAATCCCCTCTACCAGCACCTTCCATAATCACTGACTTCACTATCAATATTGAACTGTGAATAGTTAGTATGCTTTGGAAACTGTCTTAAGAGATCCAAATTTTAGTTGTCCTATTTACTAAATATGAGACTCTGTCAGTAGGCCTGACAATGGGACCTAAAAATATTAGTGCATCCACATACATTTCTCTAAGATTTCAATTATATTAAAAAAATTTGGCTTCCACTGGAAAAGTGGTAAACTAAACAGAGTACATGGTACAAAGTGAAGCCATAAGCTGAAAACCATATACTTAGCCCCCAGTTTTGGAATATAAACAGAAATCTGAGCTCCATAATGGATGTACATATATTCATTTTGAAACAAAAATTAATATACTACTCTAATTGTTCTCACCTCATTAATATAAATATGCATAACAAAATAATAAATCTTGAAGGATATCCTACATTCCAAACTGTTTTTTGGTTCTACTAATTTCCTATGCTGACAATTGATTTCATGTGTTGCAGGAGCTGACAATTAAATTTTTCGATTTAAGGAGGTCAAACTATAATAAAAAGCAAATGAAATTATAACACAAATTGAATTATTCTATATAGAAATATAATGTAGCTTACAGTGGTCACTTTATGTAGCTCCTTAAAAAGATCCAGAAAGGATAAACTTGACCTAAACCTCAATTTCAGTACGTTATGTTTTGTACCATTTCCTTAATTTCTGTGAATCACTTCAAATCTGCCCATGACCTCCTTGTCTATTCTGTCTTTCTACTCCTGTCTGATTTTGCTGTTTGTTCTTGGCTCTAGATTCTTCTTTGGATTGTGAAATCTAGTTCTTTTACTGGCTTCCACAAGAATACCCTCAATCAAACATTTCTTAGTAACTTTACTGAAGAACTGGGCACTGAGAGTCAAAGAAAATTGTACTTTATTCTCAATTTACCACTACTCGTCCATTCTCTCTCTTGTCTCTGTCTCTCTCTTACACACACACAGACACACAAATAGACACACACATACACATAATATGTTCATTGGGTTGTACCACAGAGAAATTATTTACCTTGGAAATCTCAAGTCCTACTGTGTATAGTTTGTCGAGGAATTCTTTCTTATAAATCCACTGCTATTTTTCAAGGGCACACTGGTGTACCTACTGCTCATTTTGTTATGGCAATATTGTAAAGAACTTGATGACGTTGTAATATTTTTCTCTAGGCTTGAGTCTAGTATATGCCAAAGTGGAGAAATGCCACACAGAAGATGCCACTAGAGTTTTTAGGCTGGATCGTGCTTCTATTGGCAGTGTGTCCATTTCTTACATGATGCTTGTATAAAAGAAATAGAAGCTGTCAGTCATTAAAATGGAAGGCATTCAGCTTTGTGCCTGTCTGAGGATAAAATTGGATTTCTCTGTCTGGGCTCTGCTGATTCCTTTTTATTCCACAAAGCAAATTGCTTTTCCAAGGCGTCAATATTAACGGAAAAAGCCTTTGCTAGGACAGGTAGTACTAAAAGCTTATTAGGAGAAATACTTTGTATTCTCTCCTGAATATCATACCATTGGAGAATAGATTTACGAAATACAAAACTCATTTTGAAAGTTTTGTGCAATTTCATGTGTTTTACTATTTTTTTATCTTTCATTCCCATTCCCTTCTCGTCGTGTTTGTGTCTAATGCATCAGATTTTTCACATTTATTGACAGTGCAATACTTCATTTTGGAAGCAATAGACAGCTTTAGCAAATGGCTACATTTGTGATGAAAAACAAGATAAAAAATTTAACATAAAAAATAAGATATTATTCTGTAGCCTTTATTGAGAAATTTGAACTGCTGTTTCAAGCATGTTAATTATTTCTGTAACATTATTTGTACGGTTGACAGCCTTAAGCACAAACCATCAGTGTTTCCCTCTGGAATTACTATGTATTTCAGTTAAAACATCTATTCAAACACGGAAATTTATAATGTAGCATGTATGATTTAAACACATATAATTAAATCAAATTTAATTTAAACAAAAAGTTTGAGTACATATTATTTAAATTGATATCTTCATCATTCACATTCACTGACACCACAGTGATTTCAAAAGATTTGATGTAATAAATATAGTCATCAAGTTGAAAGTGAGATACTTAGATTTTTTTTTTTCAACTATTTAAATTTACTTTTAATACCTCTTGGAGATGCATAATCGCTTGTCATTGAGGTGAATGTGAATCAACGTTTACTATGGTACTACTGAATTCCTTAAAGGTGTATCTTGACAAAAAGAATTCATAGTTCCGGGTCCCTGGGAGGCTCAATCACTGAACATCTTCCAACTCTTGGTTTTGGCTCAAGCGCTGATTTCAGGGTCCTAAGATCCAGCCCCACCTGGGATTCTTTCCCTCTTCTTTTCCTCCTCTGACTCTCTCCCTGCTTGTAGGTGCTCTCTTTCTCTCTAAAATAAATAAATAAAATCTTTTAAAAATGTAATTCATGGTTCATCTATCTCTGCTGTGAATTTGATTGAAGATAACTGTAATAAAAGCAAAAATTGGGTAGCCAATTGGATTTTTAAATTTTATAATCCTAGAATTTTATTTGTAATATTATTTAGAGATAAGAAATCACAAGCTCTTTTGTGATGAATGGGAACAAAATTCTGCTTGTAAGCATAAAAGCTTCTTTGCTTAAAATGATAGTTTAAAACTATTTTAAAGATTATTTTTGATTTTGATTTAGTAAAAATTAGTCAACTTTTCTTAAATAGTTCTTTGCAAATCATTTGAAATGTTATCAGTATGTTGAATATACAAAATAAATATCTCAACCAAAGTATTACCAGTTCATCTTTTCTTCCTGACCTCACTGAAATAAGTAAACAATGGGAATGTCTTGAATTGCAGCAAATATTTCAAAAGAATGTATCCAAATAAGTGGTTTGTATGAAAATATGAATAACTGTGACAACAGGGTATTTTCATTTGTCATTGCAATATTTTATTTTTGCTCATTTCATCGTGGCTTCTTTGTTTTTATAATAGTACATTTGGGTTAATTCATATATTCAACATTTCTTGATTGATTGCAACACTCTTATCTTTTCCCAGCACTTTCCTCTCTGTTATTTTAATCTAACAAATTTTGCTCTAATTGGTTAGGCTTGGTTATTTAAAAAAAACTTGGAAAATTGAACTGTCAGATAGTTCCTGACACTTCCACATTTCTGCTACAAACTAGGTAAAGAGGTACTTTGTATATATTGCTGAATCTGTGTTCTTTTTTAGATATTAGCATCATGTATTATCTTAATTTTATTAGCTATATGCTTTTAATGATTTCTTGTTTTATATTTGTTAATTTTGGTTTTATTCTTTACAGCATTATTGAGATATAATTAAAACAAAAATATACTTAAAATGTATAACTTAAAATTTTATGTACACATTATATATGAAACCTTGGAGCCATAACAACAATCAGAATCCCTTTCTTCTTTCCCTCTTTGCCCAATACCTATCTTAGTCACCACATTACCATTGGTCTGCATTCTGTCACTATAGATTGGATTCAAGAACTTATTTTTATAAATGATTTTATATAATATAATTATATATATACACACACATATATATACAAAATAAATACATATTTATATTTATACATATGTATAAAAATACATATTTATTTTTATATATTTAGATAACTATTGTGTAATAGTATAATTACTTATTTTATATATTTATTAAATATTTAATATTTAATCAAGTATTAAATAATATAAATTTGTTTTATTAATTATTTATTTTATTTTTATTCTTTTATTATGATAATATTTTGATTACTTTATCATATTGATATTTATTTGATATAAATATATTAAATAATAAAATATTGAATGATATAAACATAAATATTAAATATTTATATATTTATTAAATAAATATATTTATATTTATTTTTTATATTTATATAATTATTGTGTGACAGTATAATTATTGTGATATTTATCAATGTCATTTGTGTGTATCAATAATTCAGTTCTTGGGGTGCCTGGGTGGTTCAGTTGGTTAAGCATCTGCCTTTGGCTCAGGTCATGATCCTAGAGTCCCTGGATCAAGCCCCATGTCAGGCTCACTGCTCAGAGGGGAGCCTGCTTCTCCCTCTCCCCCTGCTTGGCTCTCTGTCTACTTGCGCTCTCTCCTTCTCTCTGTCAAATAAATAAATCAGATCTTTTAAAAAATAATAATAATTCAGTTCTCTTTGTTGCTGAGTACAATTGCACCTATGGATATACTACAGTTTGTTTATTCATTTACCTATTGGGTAACATCTGAGTTATTTACAGTTTGGGGCCATTACAAACAAAGTTACTATGAACATTTATATATATAAGTATTTATATTTTACTTTGTCTTTAGTAAATGCCTAAAGGTGGGATAGCTGATGCATGTGATACTTTATTAAACATTTTTGGGAGCTCTCAAACTGATTTACAAAATTATTGTACCATTTTTCAGTCCCACAATTAGTGCATGAGAATTCCAGTTGTTCTATAGCCTTGGAAAAATGGGTGTTGTCAGTGTTTATAAATCTTAGTTTAACATGTGTAGTAGTATGTTGTGGTTTTAATTGTCATTGTCCCTATTATCTACTGATATTAAGCATTAATGGCAGAAAAGGTTTTCCTGTCCTTATTTGTAGTCATATGTATATGTCTTCTTTGATAAAGTGTGTACCAATATTTCAGCTACTTTCACTTTTTTTTATTATTGAGGTTTTTTAAAAGATTTTATTTATTTATTTGAGAGAGAGAGAAAGAGAAGACACGAGCAGGAGGAAAGGCAGAGGGACAAGCAGACTCCCTGCTGTTTGCTGAGCCGGATGCAGGAACCTTAAGATTATAACCTGAGCCAAAATCAAGAATCAAGTTGCTTAACTAACTGAGTCACCCAGGTGTCCCTATTATTGAGTTTTAAAAATTCTTATTATGTATTATGGATATAAATCCTTTATCAGATATAAGATTAGCTAATACATTTTTTTCTTGCCTGAATGTACTTTCTAGTACTTCTAAAACAATGTGGTGGGAGTGCACAACCTTGTGTTTTTTTTTCTGTTTTTAGTGGGGAGCCTTTAGTCTTTCACTCTTTTTTTACTTAAATTCAATTAGCCAAGGTATAGTACATCGTTGGTTTTTGATATAATGTTCAATGATTAATTAGTTTAGTATAACACCCAATGCTATTGTATCAATACCCTCTTCAATGCCCATCACCCAGTTACCCCATCCCACCACCTATCTCCTTTCTGCAAACTTCAGTTTGTTTCCTGGAGTCAAGAGTCTCATATGGTTTGTCTCCCTCTCTGGAAAACTGAATAGGAAGAAATCAGAGAGGGACACAAATAGTCTTTCACTATTAAGTATAATATTAGCTTTGGGTTTTTGGGACAAGCATATATCAGGTAGAGGGATACCTTCTTTTTTTATTTCTCTTAAAATCCATGGTATGAATGGATGATGGTTATAGCCATTTGATTTTTCTGCATCTAATGAGAATATTATATGGTTTTCCTCTTCTAATTTCTTAATATGTTATATCACATGACTAGTTTGAGGATATTAGACCAATCTTATATTCCTCTGATAAAGTTAAATTAGTTTTAATGTATTATTCTTTTTATATATTGTTGGATTTGGTTAGCTAAAATTTTATTAAGAATATTTACATATATATCAGGAACAATATTCATCTGTAGTTTCATTTCTTAATATGTGATTACCTGATTTTGATATCACAAGTGATCTCTTCATAGAAGAGTTTGAGATATATTTTCTTCTTTTAAATTTTTGTAAACAATTTGTGTAAGATTCATATTAATTATTTCAAAATATTTTATAGAATTCATCAAAGAACATGTAAGCCTGGAGGGTTTTTTTCATGATAATATTTTAAATTAAATTGCTTTAATAAATGAAGAGTTGTTTAGTTTCCCTGTTTCTTCTTGAGTGAGATTCAGTAGATTGTATCTTTTGATGAAGTCATGCATTTTATCAACATTTTTAAATTTATTGACATAAAATTTTTGTTTTTCCTCTTACTATCCATAAAATCAGTGCTAATGTCATCTGTCTCCTTCCAGACATTGGTTTTTTGTGTTTTTTTGTATTTTTTTCCCAAAATCTGTTTGTGTGGATGTTTATCAGTTTTATTGATCTTCTCAAAGAAAGGTCTTTTGGTTTCATTGAACTCTATCATTACCCTGTTTTCTTTTTTCACTAATTTCCATTCTGAATTTTATTATCTGTTTTCTTCATGTTCTTATTTACTCTTATTTTTCTAGTTCCTGAATGTGGAAACTGAGGTCAACAAATCATAGCTGTTCTTTGTAACAGAAACATTTAGTACTACAATCTTTCCTTGAACATTTAATGTCAGCTGTGCTTTCATATTCATTCATTTCAAAATACGTTTTATTTTTCATTTGGTTGCTCTTTTAATGCATGAGTTATTTAGAATAGTGTTAGTTACAATAAATATAGAATAAATATGCAGACATATTCCAGAAATCTTTCTAGTTTTGATTTCTGATTTAATTCTATCATTATTTTTTAAAAATTTTGAAATTTGTTTTTTGACCAAAAATATAGAATATATAAGTACATATTCCATGTGTACTGAAAATAATGTGTGTTCTGTTGTTGTTTGGTAGAATGGCCCATAAATGTCAATGCCATCTTGTATTTGATATTTGTTCAAATTTTCTATATTTGTACTGATTTTTTCTTTTCTTGTTCTGTCAGTTATTCACAGAATAGTATAAAAAAAATCTCTGGTTATGATTTTAGATATGTCTGTTTCTCCTTACTATTCTATTATGTTGTGGGGTTTTTTTGTTTTTTTGTTGTTGTTGTTCAGGAACCTGTTTGGTAAGTACCTACCAGCTCCTTTGTTTAGTCTGAAAATGTACCTTTAGTAAGTGGGTTGTTCAGACCATTTACATTAAATGAGTTTATTTCTGTTGTTACAGTTAAAGAGATCATCTTGTTACTTGTTTTCTGTTTGTTCCATGTGTTCTTTTTTTTTTTTTAAGATTTTATTTATTTATTTGACAGAGAGAGACACAGTGAGAGTGGGAACACAGCAGAGGGAATGGGAGGGTGAAGTAGACTCCCTGCGTAGCAGGAAGCCCGATGCTGGGCTCCATCCCAGAACCCTGGGATCCAGACCGGAGGGGAAGGCAGATGCTTAATGACTAAGCCACCCAGGTGCCTCTGTTCCATGTGTTCTATTCTTCCTTTTTGCCCTTTTATTTCATTATTTGACAATTTTTTTTTTAATTTTACCTCTTTTGAAATCTTATTAAACAAAACCATTTTGTTATTTTGGTGATTATTTTAAGGTTTATTATATTCACTTTTAACTAGTCAAAGTCTAGCCTATATATAGTACAAGAGATTTGAGTTGAGTTATATTTTTTGTATAAATAATTATTCCAGTGTGATCTTTCTCCACTGATTTTCCCTCTATTAAAGGTCTTATTCTTTATGTGTGAAAGAAATTAAAGATTACCATCATTTTACTTCTTAACTGTCTTTGAGTTTATATGTGAAGTGTATTTCTTGTAAACAGCATAAAGTTGGGTCTTGCTTTCTTATTCAATCTAAGAATCTCTACCTTTTAATTGGGAAGTTTACATTTATACTTAATGTAATTTACATGACAGGGTTTAGGTGTGTCATCTACAATACAAGTTAAGGTCTATTTATCTTACAATTTTCCCTCTTTTCCTCCTTTCCTTTATTCTTCTACCTTAAAATGTAGTATTTTTATATGCATCTTATTTCCTGTATTATTATTACTTATATTTTTTTATTATTTGCTCTAGGAATTATCACATGCACTCCATCTCACCCTATCTTGAATTAATTATATATCAGTTAACATTTAATCTAAGAATCATACAACAGTATAATTTAATTTAGCCTCTCTCATCGTTTATGACATCTTATCATTGTTCTAATGTTTTAAACTTTCCCTAATAAAATATAATTTTGTTTAAATGGTCAAGTTGATTTTAAATAACTAAGGAAAATTTTAAAAAATGACTTAAAGTGACCCACATATTTATCAGTTCTGTTAATCTGTGTTCATTCATGTATATTCAGATTTCCTTAAGGATTTTTCTTCAGCTTAAAAACTCCCTTTAACATTTTTTGAAGTAGGAATCTGTTAGTAATAAATTCTCTTAGCTTTGTTTTATATAAAAATTTCTTTATTTTACCTTTATTTTTAGAAGATATTTTCAGTGAATATGGAATTCCTGATTAATATTTTATCTCTTGAGAGTATACTGTTCCATTGACTTCTGGCATGTACTTCTAATGAGAAGTCTGCTGTAATTCTTATTTTTCTTTATGCAGTATGTCTTTTGAGTTGTAATTTTTTCCTTAACTTTGAATTTTACCAGTTTGATTCTGATGTATTTTACTCAAAACTATTCTTCTCAATTGTATTGTTTTCTTTGCTGTTGAGTTAATGTTTTCATTCAAATTCGGGGGAAAAAAATCACTTATTATTTCATGAACATTTCTTTCCCATCACATTTCTTTTCCATCTAGATCTCTAATTATACAAATGGCAAACGACTTGATATTGCCTAGTGAAACTCTTTTAAAATTAAAATCTTCTGGGGTTCCTGGGTGGTTTGGTTGGTTAAGTATCTGCCTTCAGCTCAGGTAATGATCCTCAGGCCCTGCTTAGCAGAGAACCTGTTTCTCCCTCTCCCTTTACCATTCCCTCCCACTCGTGCATGCACTCTCTCTCTCTCTCTCAAATAAATAAATAAATAAATAAATAAATAAATAAATAAATAAAATATTTTTAAAAATTAAAATCTTCTTTTTGAGTTCCAGCTTGCAAAAAAAATTTTTTGAATGCATGTTTACTGACACTTTCTTCAGCAATGTTCAACTTGTTGCTAATACTGTCCATTGCATTCTTAATTTTAGAGGTTGTGTTTTTCATTTCTATAATTAATATTTTTTTTCTTTTTAGAATTTCCATTTCTCTGCTGAATTCTCTAATTCTTCAGTTGTCATACCCATCTTTACATATAAATCCTCTACATATTAAAATAGTTACATAAGAGTCTTTATTTGTTAATTCTGATTTAAGAGTCTTAACCCATTCCTTTGTAGACATATGGATCCATTTCTAATAACCAGATTTTCATGATACTATTATAGGTTCTACTTTTGATCTTACCAGGATGTCCTTTGGGTCCTAACACTCAGAGTTGCCAATTATGGAAAAGGAATATTTGCCCATTATATCAGACCCTTCCTGTACTGTTGTTTCTAAAATTTCATTTTTTTTTTTCTCTCAAAGCATGTTGAGAGTACCTCACACTCTAGACTATACCCTTTCATTCCCCATTCAGGGAATCAGAAAATACCCTGAAGAGGGGAAAAAAAAAAGTTGACCAATGTGGGGATCAACTTAGTGCATTTTGTTTTCTCAAAGATCTTGCCGCCTCAAATCTTACCTCCCCTTGGTTGTTCTCCACTGCTTCAAACTGCCAAATGTTTACATTTATTTTATTTATTTGTTTGTTTGTTTATTTTTATATAATTTCAGTAAGAGGCTTAGTCTGATACCAGCAACTATCATCTCAAAATAAGAAAGTCTTCCCTTCTTTCTGTTTTGTGTTTATTACTGCATCAATATGTAGCTGATAAGATTTATTTATGTATACAATGATTCATTCATTTCTTTGATCTGCCATTCATTCAGCAATTATAGTTTATATACCAGGCATTGTGTTAATTACTGAGATCACTGGTCAAAGTAGATAAAAACAGTTCATAACAGCCTTGCATTGAACACAACATATATGTTCATATTACCTACTATTTACTAAATACCTAAGCATTTAAGCATATTAGAGATACACCTATTTGCATACACATATGTATCATGTCATTGAACCTTTTCAGTAAGATTATTATTATTATTATCTTTTGAATTTTTGGTAAATTGAAGCTTGATATTCACATATTTAATAATGCATTTAGATTCTGGTCACACATGTGTATAACTTCACATAGCATACACCTTTATTGGGTTTTAATATAGTAACATTAGTGAAAAGAACTATATTTTCAGAGATTATTATAATACCTGGTACAAAATAGGCATGATGAAAATAATTACTTAATTTACAAATGACTGAATCTCTAGAATAAAACATTCTGTTTACACAGAAACTGAATCTATATCAGTTGATCTAAATTTTGACATTTTTACAAAATTGTTAACAATTAAACAGTTGGCTCCTTCATGTTCATCATCTTGCCTAAAAACCCATCCCTGTCTTTCCAATATACACACACTATATGTAAATAGGATATACCATTGTTTTAGAGCTAACTTCAAACCACTCAAAAATATCCTACCATACTTACAGAATGGATACTTATATAATAGTTACCAATTCAATACTTATCATTCTGTGATATTTTATGCAAAAATTTATTAACCAGGTTATATACATCCCCTGTGTCTTTTTCATAGTTTAAATATAGAATTATGTGAACCAACCATTTATTAAACAGTCAGGGATTGATTTTAACCAGAAGTGGAGCTCCTAGGCACTAAAAATATAAACATTGATCAAAAACATGCTCTGACTAAAGCGAAATCTAGAAAAGAGTCTATCTATAATTTTGGATCACGGCCTGATTAATTAGAGGTAAATATTTTAGTTATATTTGGTTTCCCTAACATTTGTGGAACTATGACATTTATACAGATCTATGGCATTAAATTATTAGCTTAAATTTTATTGAACACCAATGTTATATTATATGAACACATGACCCTTTTTGTACTTTTTTTAAAATAACATCACCTATGATTTTACTACTTATATAGCTTTCTACTGGGGACCATTATAATTATAGAAATTGTTTGTCTCTTGGGACTATTAAATTACATGATTTTTATCAAAGAGGAACCTCCAGTATCTAAAGCCCACGTTTTTAAAATTGTCCTTTTGTATAATATACATTATATTTTCATGGTTTTATATTTTAATAAAGAGTGTATTTTGATGTAAATATTTATTCACCACTCCCTTGGGAACTTTTTAGGTATAATCTGAAGCAGCTGCTATATGTGGAGAATAGGGAGAAACCAAAGAAAGAGGCAGACCACTCCAGATTGGTAGGTGGCAGCTTTAAAAAACAAGGGAACTTACTTAGGAGGTTTGTTTTGGGCAATCTCAAGATGAATATATCTTTTCAGCTGCCTGGCAATTCTTAGAAGTTTATGTAGTGGTCTTGACTGGGTTCAGACACATATACCATGCAAATAATCTCAACACCACAATTTAGCCTCAGTCTGTATCCTTGGGACAGCTTCTGGGAATGGTGAAGGCAAGTAGAATGCACATTCCAAGGACTGGTCAATCTTCGATTGCCTGGGTCCAACTTGCAGGTCAACCAGTGGTCACATCTTCTCACTGACTTCCCCAGCAACATCACTGGTGCCCTTGGTTATCTATATGGGAGGAATGGCATTAGAACCAAAACAGTTCAATGAGACATTACCTCCATCTGTTGACAGAACCAAATTTTTGGCACAGCCTCAAAGAGAAACTAATGAGCTTCCAAAGAGAATGAACTTTTTTTTTTTTTACTTTTTAGCTAATACAGAATATAAGAGACCTGATCTGAAGATCTGCAAAGTTCATCAAAGAACTCATCTGCTTTATTGGGTTGTAGTAAGATTTCTCTATAGTTAGAGAACATAGGACACAGCTGGTCTCCAGCTGGTGCTTTGTGCTATTTCACCGAAGTGGAATGTTTGTTACACCAAGCTTCTTTAAAATTAAATTCCACCTTCACTCTATTTACAATGAAAATTAATATGTTTTATAAGGCAATGCTCATGATTCTACAAGATACAGCATAAGAATAAATAAAATAGAATATGTTAAGATATGTATAATTTAATAGAGCAAAGAGAAGGGTCTGAAAGAAATTTTAAAAGAATCATTTAAAGGAAAGTCAGTATTTAGAGATTAGTAATATCCACAGTTTGATTAAATTATTCTTGATGCTGAGACTCCTATAATCAATCAATCTAGTAAGTAGTAGACTTGAGATCAAACTAGGGAAGAACCAACTGACCATAAACATATTTATTAAAATAAATAAATATACAAAACCAGAAATGTGATCTAAAAAGGAAGAACATTTATCAATTAATAGTAAAGTAAACACAATATAAGTAACTCAAATATGAACCTAAGACCGAGACTTAGGAAAATAAGGGCAAATGGTAAAAGATAAAGACAATCAGAATAGAGAAATAATTTAGAATTTGCTTCCAGTATGATTGGCTTTAGACTTGCAGCCATTCAATTTTTGCTATAAATTATAGAAGACCAATAAAATAATGGTTTTAATAATTCAGGCATTTATTACATAAATTGACAAGGCTGGAAGGGAGCCATTTCATAGTGCAGTGACTTACTGATGTCCTTAAGGATCCAGGTTTTTCTTATTTTGTTCTGTCATCCTCAGCATAAAAATAATATTCATGTGACAGTTGCAGTGGACCTAAGCATCAACTGACATGCAATAATGTACCAATAAGAAGGGGAAATTAGTTTTAAAAAGTTGTCTCTTTTCTTTGCTCTCCTTTCCGTAAAGGAATAAGCTTTTCTTCTAAAAACACCTGGCAACCATTCTCTTGAAGATCAGTGGTCAGGAAACAACCATTGTCTGTCAAGATACAAATGAATGGCGGCAAGGACAGAGTTTTCCTAGTTGGCTTTTATCCATAGATAAAAAATAACCCACAGTAAGAAGGTTACTTTTATATAAACACTCTTACACACAATTTGTATTTTAATAAAAATAGCAGTTCTATAAAACTACATTTACCATACACTGGAAAAAAGTACTTTGGTATTTTCTTCACAGTTTAAATTTCTTCACAGTTTAAATTGGTTTTGACCCACTAAATTAATTTTATGGCTCACAGTTGGGTAATATTCCATAGATTGGAAAATGCTCACTTACCTATTTCTTGGGGTTGGCAGTTGCTAAATAGTTTCTGTGAGCCAGGAAGTTGGACAAATGACTATTAGGCATGTATTCAATAATATCTCACCAGAGACACAATGTGGCAAAGTGGCTTGCTTTGGCTTTTCTCTGCTTTCCTTTTCATAGGAACTATGAAACTAGGAACTAGGAACTACCAACTATTTGCCCAATGTGGATGCCATCCAGATTGTCCCCTCTATAAAGTTCAAAGTTGCTCTGAAGTTACCAACAGTCTCCTTTGCTTGACATGGGAAAACATGTTTATTGGCTCAGTGTATGTTTAAAAAAAAAAAAAGTATTAATTTAGACAATGTGAGAAGGATTATTAAGCTATAATAACACAGCATTTTAAAAATAAGGTGATTTCTAGCCGAGCAAATACCCACTTGGTGTCAGGTAATACAACCAACTATATAGCGAAAACAAAAATCAAGCAGTATAAGGAAAATGCTTAGTTACATAAGTGTCAACCACTAAGCAAGTAAGCTATTTCTGGGGTTGTCAGCTTGTGTCTGCCTTTTAGCCCTTTCTCAATTTTCATAGGTATCATTTTTCCTTTTCCTTTTCTGGACACACTAGCAGTATTTTACTCCAAATGTGTGAAATATAGAAGAACAGAATGGGAAATAAAGTATTTTGACCCACTTGGTAAGTTTAAAAGTAACGTAACTTTATAAAGCTCAAGTATTGCAGATAACCTAGTACAAGGCATTAACATTCTATCATAGAGGTCAAATGATTGGCCTTATAGAAACTATGTATTCAATTCTTTGTGGTTTTGTTTTTGTTTTCTGATGCTTGTTTGGAAGACATAGATGGGCAAATGTTGTGATTCCTGCTTGGGAGTAACAGGAGAAGCAGAAAAGCAAAGAACCTAATAAGCAAAGTAAGTTGTAAAGCAGTCTATTTCTGATTAAAGACAGAATTACTTCTGATGTGGGGGGAGAGTCTTCCTTTTTGTATAGTCATTGAGTTCTAGATTTTCTGAGCTATTTCATGTAAATGTCTGATTTCATGAAAGGATAATATTTGTGATTATTATTGACTAGATATGTAAATATATGCTTTTATAACTTTCTAAAGTGTTTAAGAGCAGTCATGAGTAATTTTTTTACATATATTCATTGTCCATTTCTGGGTTTTCTATTCTGTTCCATTGATCTATGTGTCTGTGTTTGTGTCAGTACTGTACTGTCTTGTTCACTACACCTTTTTAAATTTTATTTTTTTGTTTATTTGAGAGGGAGTGAGCACGAGCAGGGGGAGGGGTAGAAGGATAAACAGATTCCCCACTGAGCATGACCAAGTCCCAGGACCCACGTCTCAAGACCCTGAGATCATGACCTAAGCTGAAATGAGTTGTTGGACACTTAACTGACTGAGCCACCTAGGTGCCCCTTGTTCACTACAGCTTTGTAATATAACTTGAAGTCTGAACTGTGATGCCCCTAGTTGTTTTTTTTAATTTCTTCATTTAAAAAAAAATATTTAAATTCAACTTAATTAGCATAGAGTGTATTAGTTTCAGAGGTAGAATTTTGTACTTCATCAGTCCCATACAACACCAGTGCTTGTTACATCAAGTGCCCTCCTTAATCCTCATCACCCAATTACTCCATATCACCACCCACCTCTTCTCCAGCAACCCTCAGTTTGTTTTCTATAGCTAAGTATCTCTTATGGTTTGTCTTCCTCTCTGTTTTTATCTTATTTTATTTTCCCTTCCCCTATGTTTATCCGTTTTGTTTCTTGTTTTTCAAGATTGCTTTGGCTATTTTGGGTCTTTTGTGACTCCATACAAATTTCAGGATTATTAATCTGTGAAAATTGCTGGTGATATTTTGATAATTGCATTAAATGTCCATTGACAGATGAATGGATAAGATGTGGTTTGTATATACCATGGAATATTACTCTGCCATAAAAAAGAATGAGATCTTGCAATTTGCAGCAAGATGGATAGAGCTAAAGAGTGTAATGCTAAGTGAAACAAGTCAGTCAGAGAAGGACAAATACCATTTGATTCCATTCATGTGGAATTTAAGAGACAAAAGAAATGAACATAGGGTAATAAAAAAGAGAGAGACAAACTGGGAAACAAACTCTTAACTATAGGAAACAAACTGAAGGTTACCAGAGGGGAGGTAGGTGGGGTGATGAGCTTATTAGGTGATGGGGATTAAGGAGGGCATATGCTGTCATGAGCACTGAGTCTTGTATATAAATGATGGATCACTAAATTCTGTACCTGAAACTAATAATTACACTGTATTTTAACTAACTAGACTTTAAATAAAAGCTTGAAAAAAAAAACTTTAAAAAATTAATTTTTAAAAAATCACCAAAAAATTTTTAAAATAAAAATATACATTGTCAAGCCCCATTTAAAAAATAATTAATATCCATATTGTACTCCTACTCATCTTAGATATCATTTTGTAGATGGGAGGGAGTAGGTCTTGTTTTGGGATTTCTTAATGTACTTACAGTCTTGTTTGTTTAATTATATTTTTGTTTTTATCTTTTTAGCTTTCTAGTTTTCTTAAAAAATCAAAAAATCAAAACTAAAAACTGAAATATTTTTGTTTCAATTTTGTTAACAAGCTAAATGTGTAGTGAAATAATGTAGTTTTTAATATTAAAACAAAAAGGCATATACATTCTTAAAATTACTATTTAGGAAAAATAGGAATAGAATTATTCCTAAAACTTAACAAGGTATTTTCCTGTGGCATAACCTAAAACTTAGTTCATTTTCTTCCTAAAGAGAAAGAAAAATAAAACAGTAATACTTGGCCACTTTGTTTATTTGGGTTCTAGGGATTTGTCAAATCTATAATCTGTAGATGACTCAATAATACTTTTAAATATAATAAGGGAATGAAAAAAGAGAGAAGTAGAGTGATCGCATAACTTATTTTCCAAACCAGAAAACTTCTTGAAAATAGCAAGGAACACTATTAATAACTATATAACAACAATAGGTATAAAGCCCACAGTCAGGGAGAAAAAGGACATAAATTTATTCTAACCATAGAAGCAATTCTCAGGTTCTTTTGCCTAGCATAAACTTTCTTCATTCATTAAAAAACAAGGTTCTTTATTATTATTCTGACATTATTGACCGCTTATTATGTGCCTGTCCTTGCTAAGTATTATACGTGCATCATTTCATTTTTCTTTTAGAAAAAGAAAAATGAGGTAGATATTATTTTTTTATTTAGCTCATGAAAAGAAATTGAAATGAGGTTCAAACTTTTCATTATAATGAATGATCTGATGTCTTGCACTGCTTCAAATGTTATCATTTGCCTCCCTAAATAAACCACTAAAGCAGCAGAAGAAATGAAAAACAGGTATAAATCTTCCTTCCATGGGGCCTGTATAGAGCACTTACCTAGCAGCATCTGTGAGAACATTGTATCAAACAAACTGCAAACCTGTTTTCAAGCAGAGATGATAAAGGAAATAAGATACTTTAAATGATGTGGTCAAAACTCACTCATCCATATAGCAAAGAGTTTTTGAGCTACTACCAATTATGAGACACAAGTAAATAAGATGGAAGAAATCAGGTTCTTAGCTGTAAGGAGCCAGCATGGAGCATCAAGATAAAATAGGTAAAAATAGCTCTACCACGTGGCATGATTAGATTAGGAGCCCAGCAGAAGTGTGTTGCCACGGGTGGAGTGATGGGCAAGAAGGGCTTTCCAAGTAAATGAACTGAACTGACCAAAGAAAGAAATGCCCATTCTGCCTTCAGGAAAAAAACACATTGCTTTTATTGGAGAGGAAATATACAGGTACATCTGCATATGCATGTGTATATACTTATATATTTGCATATATTAATACTCACATATATGTGCATGCATACACAAGAATACATGCATCCTTACCAGCTCTGTGAAATAAAGAAAACAGGACAATGAGGGCTGTGTGACAGTCCTTAGTTGTAAAATTCTATATAGTATTCCTAATTATGAAACTCATTTTGGTTTGGGGGGGTTGTTTGTTTGTTTTCATTAATTTCAGATGTAGTGTTCTACAATTCATCTGTTGCATATGACACCCAGTGCTCATCACATCAAATGCCCTCTTTAATGCTCCCCCCAATTATCATCCCTCCCATTTACCTCCACTTCAGCAACCCTCAGCTTGTTTCCCATAGTAAAGGGTCTCTCATGATTTGTCTTCCTCTCCAGTTTCTTTCCATTCAGTCTTCCCTCCCTTCCCTTATGCTCCTCTGCACTGTTTCTTATATTCCACATACGAATGAAACTATATGATAATTGACTTTCTCTAATTGACTTATTTTACTTAGCATAATACCCCCTAGTTCCATCCACATCAGTGTAAATGGTAAGTATTCATCTGTTCTGATGACTAGTAATATTCCATTGTATATATATACACCACATCTTCTTTATCCACTCATCTGTCTAAGGACATCTCAGGTCCTTCCACACTTTACCTGTTGTGGACATTCCTGCTATGAATATTGGGGTGCAGGTCTCCCTTTGTTTCACTACATCTGTATCTTTGGGATAAATACCTAGTAGTACAATTACTGGGTTGTAGGGTAACTCTATATATTTTTTTAGAGTAACTTTATTTTTAACTTCTTGAGAAATCTCCATACTCTTTTCCAGAGTGGCTGTACCAGCTTGCATTCCTACCAACAGTGTAAAAGGGTTCCCCTTTCTCCACATCCTTGCCAACATTTGTTGTTTCCTTATTTTAGCCATTCTGACTAAAGGTGGTAGGTATCCTGTGGCTTTGATTTGTATCCCCAGATGCTGAGTGATGTTGAGCATTATTTCATGTGTCTGTTGGCCATTTGTATGTCTTCTTTGGAGAAGTCTGTTTGTGTCTTCTGCCCATTTCTTGACCATATTATTTGTTTTCTGGGTGTTGAGTTTGATAAGTTCTTTATATATCTTGGGTACTACTAGCCCTTTATCTGATATATCATTTGCAAATATCTTCTCCCATTCCATAGGTTGCCTTTTAGTTTTGTTGACTGCTAAAACTCATCTTAAATCTCAGATTAAGGAACTTTTTTTTTGTCCCCATCACACTTAATCATCAAGCTTCCATCATATAGAAATCATATGTCTGTTATTTGTGTAAAAGATAACATAAGATTCCCTTGACACTCACCCTAGTATCACTTAGGAAATTGTTATATTTGTCAATGTTTTCAGGCCATTTTGCAAAGAAGAATAAAGCTGTAACTTATAAAGCTCAGGCTAATCTATTTGCCTTTTTGAAATAATAAAAGACCCATTCAGAAAGCTTCATCTATGGAGAATATGTTTTTCACAAAATGATACATTTAATAGATAAAAATAAAAAAGTGAGGTGGGGCAAGGCAGATACACGTGTGTTACTTTATTTAAAATGACATTTAGAAGCCGAATAAGAAAGAAGAGGTCTCCTTTCAAGTATATTCAGTATTGCAAAATGAAACACTCTGTGTCTGTTTTTCTTAAATTTGACATTTCTTGTTAGAATTTTAAGATCTTGCCTCACTGGAATGAAAAAGATCACAAAAAAATTGTCAAAAGCGTTAATTAAATTCATTAACCAGTTACTTTTATGAGTTTGGAATGATATTTGCTTGAATACATTTTTTAAAGAGATACTGCAACATGCAGTATAAGATGTTAGTATCCAGGAAATTCATATCATTTACAAATTATAGTAAATGTTTCAATAATACTTGGAAGTAGAATACATTAAATAATTTGCAGCTTGATTTCTTCACACATCTTTTCTTTCCTGTGTTTCTCTATTGGCAGACTTGTTAATTTAGACTTTTAACAAGAAAGAATTTTTCTAAGGCACAATGATTGTGGACACAATAATGTCCACAAGACATTATTTTCTGCCTCTTCTCAATAGCATTGTCCCCCACATCTCGCATAGTCTGTTCCTGTACTCAAAATATTTTAAGCTAATGGAACTCAACTTTCTGTGTTGCCAAAATAAGGTAAACATATTTTTTATATTATATACTCACTGTTCTTACAATGATGTACTTATTCAGTGAACATATTCAATGGTAATGTACTCTAATCACAATATTATGATTACAAAAAATTGAGTAAAATAATAATAATAATATGAAAATAATAATAGTAAAATAATATGAAGTGTGCTATCACACATGGATGGAAATTACAAAAATATTGATTAATAGTTTCAATGATTCAGTCTAGCTTTGTTTGTTGTTATTTTGTTTCTTTTAGAGAGAGAGAGTGTGTGAGCAGCAGTGGGGGGGTGCAGAGGGATAGAGAGAAATCAAGCCCAACATGGAACCCAACATATGGATCAATCTCACAACCATGAGATCATGACCTGAGCTGAAATCAAGAGTCAAACCCTTAACTGACTGAGCCACCCAGGTTTCCCAGGTTTCCCAATTCATTCTAATTATTAAAATACTAAAAATAAATTTTAAAAAGACTTTTTTCTAGTGGAAGGCTGTAATTTTTAAAATTCACATTACCTATTTTCTTCTATTAATTTGTGGCATGATTATTAGACATTTTGGACTATACTTGTATATTCTTAGTGTACTGCCTTGGAATATTATTAAAAGCATTCAGCCCAAAATATAACTACTTATGTTGGTTAACCAAAAATATTACACATTCATTTATTACTCAAAGTCATAACAGCAATTTTTTTATTTTTAAAGATTTTTTCATTTGTTTATTTAGAGAGAGAGAGGCAAGCTGGGGGATTGGCAGAGGGAGAGGGAGAAAGAAAATTCCAAGCAGCCTCCCTGGGAACCAGACACGGGGCAAGCCAGACACTGGGCTCCATCTCACGACCCAGAGATCATGACCTGAGCTGAAATCAAGAGTCAGATGTTAACCGATTGACCCATCCAGGCATCCCAAGATCATAACAGTCAATTTTTATTGGCACTAGATGACATATTGTGGGCTTTTGAATGCCTAATAGACAAAAACATTACATAAATATTTATTTAAAGCAACATAAATATGTAATAAAAGTGGGAAATTCTAGACAGCAAATGCCAATCACTTACTGTATTTATCTTTTTATATTAATTGGCATTCAAATTTGAACACACACATATAAATGCATATATGTATTTACATATGATTTTTCTGAATGATTTTGGAATTGCAGATGCACATGCCACAGTACTCCAAAATATTCAGTATGCTTTTGTAAGAACAAGAACATTTTTACACATAATCCTAGTACAATTATGAAAATCAGGTTATTTAAATTACCCTAAATACAATTAATAAATATAAACATAATAATTATAATTAGTAAATAGGAAATCAATTATTAACTTATAAAATTTAATCTAATACAGTTATCTGGTTAACAGATCATATATGCTTTGCCAATTCTCCCAAAAATGTCTTTTTATGTAAGATAATTATCTGTCCTAACCCATGGTCCAATCAGGATCACACATGCACTCAGTTTTCATCTCTCTATAGTCTCCTTAATTAGAAGCAGTTTGTCAGTCATTGTCTTTCATGAATTTGGCATTTTAGAAGAATGAAAGCCAGTTATTTTGTAGACTTCTCACTTTGGGTTCCTGTATTGCTTCCTTATGATTAAGAATACCAAAAAGTGATGTGCCCCTCTCAAGGCCAAACAAAGCCTTATCCTCAAACAAAAGGCAAGTCTGTGTTAATCTGGCAACTCACATGATCTGAGGTGACAATAAAGACAGCCACAGGACCCCCTCCATATTTTACCATGCCCTGGATTTGTTCTTTTTGTGTTTAAGTTCCTAGCACAGTTCAAGCAATTAGGTGATTGTAATATCTTTGTGTTTCTTATTTTTGGTGGCACACCCTTAACCTATCAAAACGTTGACCTCTAGAGGCCAACTATTTCAGCACCACAGGGTAGTTAAGGTAACTGTTTTGCCATAATGTCTGATAAAAATGGGGCGCCTGGGTGGCTCAGTCGTTAAACGCTTGCCTTCGGCTCAGGTCATGATCCCAGGATCCTGGGATCGAGCCTGGCGCTGGGATCCCTGCTCCACGGGAAGCCTGCTTCTCTCTCTCCCTCACCCCCTGCTCATGTTCCCTCTCTCACTGTGTCTCTCTGTCAAGTAAATAAATAAAATCTTTAAAAAAAAAAAAAATGCCAGTCTCCATTTTCTCATGTTCATGAGGATATCAGGGACGTCAACTCAACCAGGAAGATAACCAATCTCACACTGCCATGTCCATGAGTGCCTGCTGCCCGTGACAACTTCTAGTAATATCAAATGTTGTAACCAGATAAAGGGCACAGAAAAAGGAGTGAACTCCTAAAGTAGTAAGAATGTCTTCTAAGCTACAAATCACAGGAGGACACCAAATTGCCAATGCCTTATCTGCAATTTAGAGAGTGTTGGCACTGTTGTGACTTCAATCAAAATCGCAATTATCAGAAGCCTATCATATTCAGGAAGCTCTGTGTCCCAGAAATGTGCGACATCAACAATATGGATGTCCCATGTCTTCCTTCTTGGCATCCCTAAGTTAGTGACTGATGCTGCTGCTATAACAGAAAAACAATGGCTTCTGCAACTGCACATGTCAGTAGAAGCTGCAAACCAGCAGAATTTGCAGCCCCACCCTACTTCCAGCTTCACTGTCCCCCACAAATACATCTGGTTCGCCAAATCTAAATTCAACTGAGCCACAAAGGAAATCTGGAAAATGTAAATTTTAGCTTTTCAACCTCTCTTATATAAGGAGCCATATAGTGCCAGGAGTGCTGATTCACCATCTCCTCTATTGCTGAGGAGAATGTCACAAACTCCTCAGAGTTTCAACTCTCAGCATCTCCTACAGTTTGCTTAATGCAGGTTGTGGTCTTCGCCGTTTTCTGCCAGCAACTTTGGGTCCTTTCTTTAGCCCTGACAACTGGGTAGCCCCTTTGTTAGAATCATGATGTCACTTCAGAGAATCCTTTCGGGAAGCTTCTTTTTAACAGACAGCTCTAAGCTGATTCCCTTCTCTGGGACCATATAGTACATATGAGTAACAAACAGTTAATTTCTAATTTAGGATGACTCAGCCAACTTCTTGCATTGCCTTTATTCTCATTGCTCTGGTACCAGGCAGACATGAATAGTAGACCAAACCTACATGTCTTTCTCTTCCTACTGGATATCTATCCTATAAAGGTCTTAGGCGACCGCCCTTCTGTAGGGTCCTATCCAGTGGCTGCAGATGAAGCATCCTATTTATATTCATATATAAGCTCATGATGTGGTTCCTAGTATGCATGGTTATTTTCTAATATTCAAAATATTTGCATGTAGATATTTTCCTCATTAACACTAAAAAAGAGGGTGATCAGAATAATAAGCAATTCAACAAATGTCATACAGCTAGTTGTCCCATTCCAAATTCTGAATCTTTCTGTTATGAGTTCAGAAATTATTCTAAAGATTCAACAAATTTTCAGTCACTTCCTTAATATTAATGCATAAATTGTAGTTTAATTTTTATATTTTATATTATTCCTTTTTTCTCTGATTTGAAATCTAGGTAGGCATCAGCATAATTTTTTCTCTCCAAGATATATGAATTTTCTCAAAGGTATATCATCTATTATTTGATAAAGGATATTTATCCTATATTGGCAGGCTGAATGGAGAAAAGATACTTTTGTGAATACTTTGAAAAATAACAAAACTGAAAAAGATTCTCTCTATCCTCTATATATTTAAGATAATCTCAGTAAATGAAATAATTTTTTTCTTATAGGGTATTTTCAAAAACTTCTATTCAATATGTTTATTTTCTATAGCTGTCATTATTATTTTGTTTTCTGTCACTAATCTGATGATTATCCCTAGATTATTTTTCATTTAAATTTAAAGCATTTATTTTCACATATCCCTAGCTTGGTTTAACTGCCCGTTTCTCTACATCATGTGTACTATACTGGGGGGTTATATAAACACTGACAAAATTAATAGTTTGACAGAAATGAAGGCAAGATACTAGGACTCAGACACTTTCTCAGTCTTTGCCTTTTCTTTACTTGCCAGGCATGTGTACTAAAATCTTTCATAATTTACATCAGCTCATATTGCCAATGCCTGATAAGCTCAGCACTGCTTAATGGTACATTAAGAGTTAACTTTCCCATGTGTGTAAGGAGGGATTTGGAACAAGACTTCTCATTCTTCTCCTAGGTATCTTGTGGGATTTAATGAGAGATGAGTTAAATTTACTTTCCTCCGCTCTTAGGAGCACTGGGTTGCAGCTCCCCTACCCATCCCTTGGGTGCAGCTAATCTGTTGACTAAGTTACTGGCATATCACCCCCTTCCAGCTCCCTGCTAGGATTTCATTGAGCTCTATGTTCTGGCATGGTCAGCTGAAAGTTCTGATCTCCTCATCTGGTCTGTGCCAGTAATTCCCCTCAGGGGTCAACCATTGCTTCTGGTATCCTTTGAATCAAACAGATGTTATCCAGCACATTATCTTTCATGAATAATATAGGCCTTTCACTTTATTTCCTGGCAATTTGATCATTGACTCTAGGTTTCATATTGAAAACTGTCCGTCTATATTGAGTTTTCCTTGTTCTCTATACTCATTTTTTTCTTTTGTATTTTCAATCAAAAAGTATGGTATTGGGGCCTCTGGGTGGCTCAGTGGGTTAAGCCTCTGCCTTCAGCTCAGGTCATGGTCTCAGGGTCCTGGAATCGAGCCCTGCATCTGGCTCTCTGCTCAGCAGGGAGCCTGCTTACCCCCACCCCGCCTGCCTCTCTGCCTACTTGTGATCTCTCTCTCTCTCTGTCAAATAAATAAAATCAATCTTTAAAAAGAATCTATTTTTAAAACGTATGCTATTAGTGGATTTCAATTTTCTAGCTTGTTCTCTGTGTTTCCTAGTTGTCATAGCTCAGTCCTATGCCTTTCCTTCCTATTCCTTCTCTAGCGAGTGGGTATTTTCATCACAATTTTCTCACAAATCACTATGAAAAAGGATCCAATAAGCTTATTTACACAGAAAAAATTTTAAGATATTTATATTCAAAGGAAACAAAATTTGGGCCAAAGGAAAGAGGAAAATGTAATATGTCTCAAGCCATGATTGATGGATTTGGCCTACAAACCACACCAAGTGCCTTCTATACTGTTGAAGTTTATGACCATCATAATGTAGAGATATGTTTCTTTTAGGGAATAATTAGTCACTCATTAATGGAGAATAATCTGGTTTTATAAATCTTTAAAGGAAGAAGAAATTCCACAGCCAGGGCCTGAGAATATTTGGTGAGCTTGTGGCCTCTGTGATGAAGGAAAAAGTCTTTTGTGTTTCAATATATATTCTGATTCAATAGCATCAGTTCTTTACAACTCCAGAGTCTTAGATTTAAATAGCTCTTTGGGGGACCAAGTTATTTTATTGGTCTCCAATTACTAGTTGTCCAGACCTCAGACTAAATCAGTTCTCTACTTTGGTCCATTATGATATCCACCCGTTTTTCCTGAAAAGAAATTGTAGGTGATAAAACTAATAACTCAAGGGAAAGGACAACTGTGACATTTAACAAGGACAAAATAAATGGTTCAATTTAAGGCCAATATTGCTTTGCAGAATATGAAATGCCATACCCTTAGTTGTCCCAAAAGGCCAACATTTTTCAAAATCTCTCTGAAATGCTAAATAATATTTGATAAGAGTCTACAATCTTTATAAAATATATATCTTTATATTAAATATGTTATGGCCCTCCATTTAACACATAACTTTTCAAAGTCTAGAATTCAAAAATACTGCAGTCTTCTTCTACATTCAGCTTACTTATATTTTAAAAAGGTACTCTTTTTTCTAAACAGATAAAAAAATCGATTTCTTTTCTCTCTAAGATTGCATTATACTCTGAGAAGTTCAAAGCAATTAATCATCTCAGTTCATTTGATTGTGCTAAGTGTTCTTATTTTCAGAAATGCAGAAACCAAGTCTGAAAGGAGAACTTTATACACAATAAAATAGGTACGAATGTACTTACCAATGTACAATGGAATCTAATCAATCATCCTTAATATTGTTATTTGTTCACATTAAAAAAGAAAAAAGAAAAAACTTTATACTTATTATTTATTCCAATGCTTTTCAATTTTTAGCCCACTAATATAAAATAATCTTTTAATAAAGATAACTTGAAAACTAAGTTTAAATTTCTTATGAGTCAGCCATGTTAATGGAAAAGGGGGAGGTTATTAGTACTTGAAATTTTCCAGAGCATGTTAGAAAACACAGTCTTTATAGATAGATTGAACTAAGTTTAAAATTCAGTTATACTGCGACCAAGGAACTAGCATAACCTGTGTGATTCAGTTTATTCATCTTTAAGAGGTATGCCACCAACTCACCATCTTATGAAGTTTGTAGGAATAGATACCAGAAAGTGCCTTGGCCTGTATCTATCACGGGTGTAACAAGGTGGGAACATAGACCTGTTTCACCAGTTCTTATAATTATCACTCATGCTAATGTAATTCAAACAGCTACTGGTAACTGGTAGACAGTCATGTAGCCAAAGCTTGAGGACATAGAAAAGGGCACTGAAACTAAAACACCATTAAGAATGGCAAAAAACAAACAAACAAACAACAACAACAACAACAAAAGACAAAACAAAACAAAACAAAAAACTACTTGAATGTCCTTCATTCAAATCAGGGAATTTCCAATAGCACCTGGGAATCACTGTGAGAAACTGTCCTGTCCCCTAGTCTATACAGCTATCTTCATGAAGTACCTCTTTCATAAATCTATATTACTCTTTGTATCTGTTGGTCTATGTATCAGTCATTCCTGAGCCAACTATGTGGATTATGCCATCATTATTGAAAAACATATGTTAAATGTTTACACATGATAAATAAACCCTTAATAAATGTTATATTCATTTGTCCTCTTTTCAATACATACTATGTGCCAGTGACCACACCTCCCATTTACATATCTATTTCTCTTATATTTCTCATAAAAACTCTGAGTGTCACATACAACTGTGATTTTGCAGACAGGGAAATTAAACCCTAATGTAAAAAAAAAAAAGACAAATCTAGTAATTGGCTGAATTGTTTGAGGCCCAAACCTGACTCAAATCTTAAGTTTTGTTTTCTACTGTCCTGTAAGCCTTCATTTCCAGTGAAGCATACAAGTGCAAAAACAGACAAACAAATAAATAATAATAATAATAATATTTATTCTTTATATCTAAGGAAACAGCATATAGTGAAGAAAACTGATGCACTGTAGATTACTCTCAAACTGATGTATAGAGTAAGAGATACAATTAACGTAATATTGGTGTAGATAATGATTAATGATGATAAACTCAAAAAAATCAGTGATTGTCTATTTCACTTATATAATGGAGTGAAATAGAGATAACATGAAGGAGGTAATGATGGAAGGTAAAAAATTGTATATAAAAAATGAGAAGTTTTATAACACACCTGAAATCCATTCTCTTTTGTTGGAACAAAATGGAAAAGTAGACCGGACTTACATCTAAAAATCTTTGGCTAAAGATCTGACATTGGTATTTACTATATGTATGATTTATCATCCCTTAACAAATGTCAGCTGGGGCATCCAGGTGGCTCTGTGGACTAAGCATCCTACTCTTGATTTCTGCTCAGGTCATGATATCAGGGTCCTGAGATCTGGCAGCTTTGGGCTCTGGGCTCAGTGGGGAATCTGCTCAAAGATTCTCTCTCACCCTCTCCCTCTACCCCTGTTCTTATGCAGGCACATACTCTCTCTCTCTCTCTCTAAAATCAATTAACTAATTAATTAACCTTTAAAAAAGCAAAACAAAACAAATGTAGTCAACTGACCAAAGGAGCAATGGCACTTCAATAGAGAAAAAATAGCCTCTTCAACAAATGATGCTAGAATAACCGGATATCCATATTCTAAAAAACAAAGACCTAGACACGATTCTCTACCTTTCTCAAAAATTAACATAATATGGATTGTAGACCTAAATGTAAAACACAATATGTATAAATTCTACAAGAAAACTTGCGTGAAAATCTAGGTGACCTTGAGGAGTTTTTAATCTTTTTTTTTTTAATTGAGGTGTAACTGACATGCAACATTACATTGATTTCAGGCATAGAGCATAATAATTTGGCATTTGTATATGTTGTAAAATGATCGCCACATTAAGTCTAGTTAACATCTGTCACCTTACATACTTGTAATTTTTTGTTGTGATAAGAATTTTTAAGATGAGTTTTTAGATACAACACCAAAAGCACAATCCATGCAAAGAGAAATTGGTAAGTTAGACCTTATTAAAATTAAAAACAGTTGTTCTATGGAAAACATTTTTAAGAGAATCAGAAGATTAGCCACTGAATTTCATGAAAACATTTGCAAAACATATATGATAAAGAACTCTTAAAAATCAATAAGTGAGCAAAGAACCCTCTACCCGAGATAAGCCAAAGATCTGAGCAGACTTTACAGTGACGAAGATATATAGTTAGCCAATAAGCATAATGACAGGTGCTTAACATCATTTGTCATTAGGGAATTGCAATCAAACCGTGAAATACCACTACACAATTAGTAGAAGAGCTGAAATCCAAAAAACTGAACATACCCACTGATGTTTAAGATGCAAAATGGCAGGAATTACTTTGAGGGAATGCAAAATGGTGTAAGTACTTTGGAAGACAGTTTGGTGTTTTCATACATTGCTAAACATAAACATCTTACCATATGATATATCAATCATGTTTCTATTTACTTCACCAATTGATTTGAAAATGTATGTCAACAAATCCTGCACACAGGAATACACAATGTTTAAAGAGATATAAAAAAGAATATAAAAAGAAATACCCTGAACCGGGTTTAGGTTGAGGAAGAGTTGGTTAACAAACTAAATCAACTTCTTTATGAAATTAAAAGATTTCTAGGTATGTTCAGTGGACAAATGTGACCATGATTACTCAAGAAAAGAATAGCATTCAACCATAGAATCATTTCCCCACCCTGAACCTTTTGGTCTTAGAGCGTATCCTGGGACTTCTGTTTCCTAAAATATTCATGTTAAGGAATAAGACATGCCACTTTCATACATCTGGGAGGTGAATAAAAGATTACTCTGGGCTAACCCCTGGGCATTGCAGATAATATATGTTAATTTTAGTTTGTATATTTGTTAGTATTTTTTACTTTCAAACAGAGGGAAAAAGACATACTAAGACTAGAGTATTTATATCATCAGTCTCCATTTAATAGAAAAACCAAGGAAAGGAAAAATACAAAATGAAATATTACCTATTGTTCACTATTGGCATATTTCTCTGTCTATTTAATTGAACCAATTTTAAAATAGTAATGTAAATTTTTCTATAATTAATCTTAATTTACCATTCTATTTTCCTTGGAAGCACTTTGTTCTTTTTTTCTTTCCTGATGGTATAGAAACGATCACAGTCTAAATCTGCTATAAATTATAGAAAGGGGAAGAAAGTCTGTAAATATCTTCTACTTCCATATTTTATTTATTTATTTATTTATTTTTTAGATTTTATTTATTTATTTGACAGGCAGAGATCGCAAGCAGGCAGAGAGGCAGGCAGAGAGAGAGGGAGGAAGCAGGCTCCCTGCTGAGCAGAGAGCCCGATGTGGGGCTCGATCCCAGGACCCTGAGATCATGACCTGAGCCGAAGGCAGAGGTTTTAACCCACTGAGCCACCCAGGCGCCCTACTTCCATATTTTAAAAGCACACAATGATTAAGCTAGTTTAGTGGCTATGAAGCATTTGACTGAGCATTCATTCTGACATTTTTCAGGACCTTTCTCTCCTCTGGTTCCTACTGTTCAGTCTTGGAACCAGATAGAAAACAGTCCATCTTAAGTTCTCCTCTGAAAAGATGAAATTAAATAGTCTATAAAAATATAAAAATACAAAAATACTACGAATAAATGTCAGATGTAAAATTAACACAAGATATGAAGGGAACAGGGACACCTGGGTGGCTCAGTCATTAGGCATCTGCGTTTGGCTTGGGTCATGATCCCAGGATTCTGAGCCCCATGTCCAGCTCCCTGCTCAACAGAGAGTCTGCTTCTCCCTCTCTCTCTACTCTCTCTGTCTCTCAAGGAAATAAAATCTTTAAAAAGAGAGAGAGAGAATGAACATCTTCCCTAAATGATTGATATTCCAAAATTTAAAATGGTCTAGCTTTTATAGTTAAACATATTTATGCTTAGCCCAGTGAATGATATTAAAGACTTAATAAAAAAGAGTTTTCTATAGCTGTCAAAATAAAACAACAGATACTATATCCCATTAAACACATATATGAAAGTCATTCGGCATGCCGTCCTGAAGTCAAAAATAAGTAGTTACTGCTGCCTTCTCTAAATCTGACACTCATACAATTACAACTATGTAGGTAATTTTTTACATGAAAGTCAAAAAGAAATCCTATTGCTAAATAGTAAATATGTATATTTCCAAACATATTTTATGTGCTCCAACTACATTCTAAGTTTCTTTTACTTGTTTATCCAAATAAACTATTAATTGTTAGTTTCTTAAACTTAGCTATTCTGTTTAGTTCACCTTGTTAAAGCATTGACATTAGACTGATTGATATTATGGTATATTGATATATGGTATATTGATATTATGATATATTGGCATTATGATAATTAATGAAGGTTTTAAAAGTTTACAAGTAAATACAATATAGTAAGGCTTGTTATGATATTTCATGCAAAGAAAAAACATTACTGGTCACCATTTTAATAAGTACAGAAAATGTAAATATGCAAAGACCTTTCAGGAAAAGGTAAATCCTAAATCATACTAATGAAAAGAAATTATAGAGGGGTGCCTGGGTGGCTCATTCTTTAAGCATCTGCCTTTGGTTCAGGTCATGATCCCAGGGTCCTGGGATGGATTCCCCCATCAGGCTCCTGCTCAGCAGGAAGCCTGCTTCTCCCTCTCACACTTCCTCTGTTTGTCTTCCCTCTCTTGCTGTGTCTCTCTCTGTCAAATAAATAAATAAAATCTTAAAAAAAAAAAAGAAAGAAATTAGAGAAAAAGTTCTATAGGGACAATGTAAATATACTGCTCATTAGCTTATTAACTTTATTTTGATATTTATCTTGTATTTATTATATTTCAGTAGTATTCTAACAATTATTCTGTGATGATTCTATTAAATAATAAAGCTGAGATAATAAGGATGATAATAATAACAAGTGTCTTTCTGTGAGTTCCTCTTATGCCCTAAGGATCATTGTTCGTTTATGTTAGTTCCCTTAATAATCACAAGTCATATGAGCTAAACATTATTATCTCAGTACTTCGAAACAGATGGTTGCATTTGTAGTATGCAATCTAGAAATTTAATGTAGTTTAAAAGTTATTTTTGCAATCCATAAAATTGATATTTATATGGTGTTTTACATGTCCTGGTAGCATGGATGGGTATTTAGTAATTTAAACACAGTTGACTACTTTTAATATTTAAAATATAAAGATGTATGTAACATTTCGAAAAATGTAAAAGATTAAGATACTCTAAATGAAACCCAAAAAAGCTTACCAACTGTGATTTAATTTCTTTAATTTTAATATAGAGTATTGATAGTATATCAATAGAGTATCAACCTTGAAGCTTTTTAAAAAATTTTGAAATCACTTTACAGAGAAAAGACATACATTTCCAAAATGATTCTTATAACCAATATTTATTCTGAAATGTTGAAATGTAGTAAGAATGGTGAAAAACTCTATAGCTTTGGACCCATTAATAGAGACTATAATGACTTATTTAGCACAAGTTATGTGCCAAAGATTATGCTGATTGATTCCTTTTGTTGTTTATTTTATCCTCACAAAGAGATTATGAGATTTTATTACGTCAGATGTGAAAAGTGAAGTTCAAAGAGTTGAAATTGAAGGCATAACAAGAAAAATATTAAAGTAAAGAAAAATCTGAGTAGAAAAACTAGAATTATTATTTTCATGTACTAGATGTAACTATTTAAAACTCAGAAAAATAAACTACAAGATTAATGAATCTAAACATTATGATTAATAAACAGGGGAGGCAAGCACCTTTTCATCCAGCGACCAGAAGGGCTTTTCACACAGTGATCATTGCAAGGTTCCCAAGTGCCCCAAGAGAGGGAAAATCCAATGAACAAGCACCTTTTAAGTCCCTCCTTGAATCAATCATGTTGGTTTTCCCCAGTAAGTAGAATCAGGTCACAGTCATGTTGATTATTGTCATGGCGAGGAACATAATCAGTATGGGAAAAGACTACCACGGATAGTAGCTATGGGGAGGTAAATTATTTGCAAGGAACTTCAGGTGCAAATTGATTTTTCTTAACTCAAGTCTGTACTCTGTCCACCACAGGGTCTATATCTGCAAACCACAAACAAAAAAATAACAACTGTCCTAAGACTATTGGTTCTAAACCTTCTCACTCTCAAATGTTGACATCAAATGATGCCATCTTATTGGCATCTCCATACTGCTTGGTAAATATCCCTCTTTTTTCTCTTGCAGATTATTGTCTAATATGCTTCCAAAACTCCTACTGGAGTCAGTTTCATTTATGTTCCCACTGCTGCTTCCTTCCCTCCATTGGCACTCACACAAGAGCGTATGTGTTTTTTTTTTTTTTTAAGATTTTTATTTATTTGACAGAAAGATCACAAGTAGGCAGAGAGGCAGGCAGAGAGAGAGGAGGAGGAGGCAGGCTCCCTGCTGAGCAGAGAGCCCGATGTGAGGCTCGATCCCAGGACCCTGGGATCATGACCTGAGCCGAAGGCAGAGGCTTTAACCACTGAGCCACCCAGGCGCCCCAAGAGCGTATGTGTTAAGAGTATGTATTCCGAAGTCAAAATACATGTGTTCAAATCCCGACTATGTGACTTGGCAAGTTACATATTCACTCTGCTCTATGTTTAATTCCTCATTTTTAGGATCAAAAGTATCAAGTACCTCCCTGGCAGGGATAAGTGAATCTTAGTTAAAATAATATGTATAAACAAAATGCTCAGCATTTGCTGAATACTTTCTGTGTTCAATAATAAGTAGCTCTCAATATTTTATTTGCCTCCTGCTATCTGTCACATGTAAATATCCTTAATTCTTTGTAAGACTGGTTTTTTTGTTACATTCCAATTCCTGCTTTCAAACTGGGTGATGTAAGTAATATTATGGGTAACTTATCTAACAGTGTTGAGCTCTGAACTTTATTGCTTGTAAGAAATTTTTCTCCCATTTTACCTTGATAACTAACCTTCTCTACCGTACACTGAAGTGCCATTTCCACAAACTTGTCTTATCTGGAATCATGATTCCATACCTTTCACTCTTATGAATCCTTCTCAGTTACTGCATTCCCTGTCCTAAATCTTCATTGGGAACTTCCAATTTTTTATTTTACTTTTCATTCTCTATTCACTGGCAGCCTCCTGACCTTCCTACCTCCCTGTATAGAATCTTTGGTCCAGCAGGTCAAGTTATCCTTTGCAAGTACCTTTCACTTTTTTTTTGGCTGCTCCACTGGGATTTTAAATCTTTTAAAGTGATCTTCACTTCCTGGCATAGAGTCTTCCTCATACTTATTTGGCTCAAATAACAATTCTTTTGACCACCCCCCCAACCATTCCTGTTCACATAAGTTTACTCATCAAATCCACTGGTGACAGCCTGAATGCATTATTTCAGGTAAACTTCCCATGTGTTTTCATTGTATAATTTAACCCTCCTAAATTTAACCCTCATCAAAACAATGTTTCAAACTCTACTTACTTATTTGTCAAATCTCTGATTGCCATTTGCTCCACTAAGCCCCTTGAGTGCAGGGACCACATCCGACTTGCTTGCCATTTTAAATAGTGAACTGCTTTATAAATATTATTGTTATTGGTGTCCAGTGTCCGGATAGACATGAGTACTCTTTTGGCTCTTTTTCTTCCCACATACCCCATTCTTCAAACTATTTTTCATTTGATATGCAAAACAGAACTCTTTCTCTTAAAATTCTGAGTTTTAAAGCTAGTAATATAAACCGGGTTCTGTTAGGTCACTGTATCCAAGTCATCTGTTTTGTATTGGTTAATATTATTTCTTGCAGAT
This sequence comes from Lutra lutra, assembly GCF_902655055.1. NCBI lineage: Eukaryota > Metazoa > Chordata > Mammalia > Carnivora > Mustelidae > Lutra > Lutra lutra. The sequence continues at coordinate 109,799,513 of NC_062285.1, forward strand.
GACAGGAAATGCAATTCAAACAGGCTTAAACAACAACACAAAAAATTTTATGGCCTTATGTAACTGAAATGTCCAGCTGTACGTTTTCAGGTGCAGCTTGATCCAGAGCCCCAAACGCTGTCAACAGGACTTATTTTCTCTAAATGTCTTGGCTCTAAATATAATAGACTGGCTTTGTTCTCAGCCCCCCAGCCTGTCAGGTTTAAGCCTAATGGGGAATAGTCCCTGCCTCTCTTTCATTGGCCCCAGGAAGCATCACACTGTATCTCAATGGCTTTGTTTGTGTACTCATCACTTAACCATCTCTGCCTGCAAGAGAATGTTCTCTTTCATTTGGTCAAACTTGAGCATCCCACTTGCCTGTCCTAACCCTGATATTAGGGGTGGAATCCTATGTGAAGCATCTGGACAGAGACTTTCTCAAAAGGAAGTTACAGAACCATCTTATATAGCTACCAGATTAAGAATATGCAGCAAACACACACAGATGTGTACTTGTACACACGTGTTCACTATAAATCACATAACTAGAAAGGCATTGATGAAATCATATATGCTCATATTTATATTGCTTACTCTTACCATTTAGGTCACATAAACAAGAAAAAAAATGTCATGCAGTGAAAGGCAACAAGATCCATCACTCTAATTGTAGGACAGTTAATCATCTTTATTATATATGTTTTTTTTTTCCTACAAAGATTTTAAGATAAAATTCAAACCATGGAATTGGTGATATTTGTGCTTATCTTAGACATTCACATAGGTATACCAAGATTCATTATATATATTTCAGGTTAAGCCTTAATTAAAATATATTACAAATTCAAATTTTTTCACTTCCAAAATTAACAAAGTAATGAATAATCTCATGTTCATGAAATATCAAATATGATTAATTATTATAATAAAAGAGCTTAATGTAAGGAAACCACAGGTGGGACCACGTGAGTCTTTATTTATATCATCTATATCCATGAGAGCATATACTTACCCAGCCTACAAGATAAAGGTGGCCACAGCAGGAGGAGGTTGGAAGGAAGACACTATATGCACTAAAAGTAGTGTGATGGGAATTCAAACGCAAAATGTCAATTCTTAGACTAATTAGAAAAATAAGATAACTGTCAGAAGAAGGGAAAACCTGTGATTGAAGATGAATTCACAGGTGTGGAGTGAGGGGGAGCATTTGAGTAGGTCCTGGTCCTGCCACTTGCTATTTGACATTGGTGAGCTGGTGAGATTCTGGTTGGGTTCTGATTTCTTCCTATAAAATGGACATAATAAGACCTACCTCTCCAGTATTGCTAACAAATATCTATAATACCATAATATTAAAGTCAATTACTACTCCATCTTGGACATTGAGTGTTAATTTATAAGGCAGAGGGGGAAGAGAGGATGAACATGAAGAAAAAGCTAAAACATTCTTAGGCACAAAAGTAAGTGTACTGTGGTACTCTGGAATGTATTCTCTCACCCATTATTTCTCCAAATCTTAGATTTTAAAATTCAAGAAATGAAATGATGACTTGTCTTCATGAATGTCATTCCTTTTACTTAATACTACTTTACTTAATTTTAAGTTTTTTACTTTAATCCTACCAATACTTTACTTTAATTAATTGTACCAATACATTTTTCTCTCTATGTTAAAATCTCGAATGCCTGCTATCAGCATCTACTCTAAGATCATTGATAACTTTCCTACTGGAGATGTGGAAGAATTCCCTAATTACTTAGTTAGTTAATGCCTTTTGGTGTTCCGGTTTTCAAATCATATCTAAGTATGGTGGCTATATTTAGACAGGCAAAGCTTAAATAGGAGGAATAATAAACTGTATCTGACCATCCTGCAGCAAAGAAGAAGATGCGAGCCTTGATTTCTGTATAATTATTATAAAATACTTTATAAATTATTATCTCTCTCTCACCTCCCTTGAGAAAATGTTGAGCATGTTCGCATTATCAATTATTCATTGGTTAATATATCAGTAAAGATTTATTGAGGGTACATTCTTTAAGCTTTTAGAAAAATCTGTTGGACACAAAATTGATGGTGGACCTTTCCAGGCAGGTATGCAGATTGATTACTAAGTCAAAATGTTTTATCAATGAGTATTATGATTTTTAAGGAATGGAAAAATAATTTAATGATGCATGCCCTTTTCATAAGGACATCTAATTTTCTCTTTGGGAGCAGAGTCTCTTTGCCTTGTAACCACAAAGACTGAGAAGGAATCCTTTTTATTCCCAACTCCCTCAAACTGGGATGCATTTTTATGAATGTGGTTTTTAAAACTGCACATGTGTTTAACTTGGTTTTTGACTTCACAGTCCAACAATTTAGGCAATGACTGACCAAAGCATAAAATCATATAATACCATTCTAGGTTTTATATACAGAAAAAATACAAAGAATTTCTGGAATACACAGAAATGATACATCTACACATTCCCATCAGTCTTCCATGTGTGCCTGTACAATATTCTATGCTCCCCACACACATCTCAAAATGTTTCCTCCTCCTGAGTAGGGAAATGAGGTTCAAAGGTCTCTATGTTTTTTCTGTCTCTGCTTCCATTAATCCAAGAAGTCTGTCCTGTCCCATCAGACATTGTTTCTCCTTTCTCCATTTTCAACTATTCCCAATAGTTTTATATCTGAGATTTCTAAATGCTTTAACATTGAGTTTTAGCATGATTTTTACAAATGGCACCATTATAAATATCACTGGTTTTACATATTTAGTAGCTAACTCTTGCAAAATTAGTTTAATAAAATGAGTAAATTCATATTTGGAATAAAAGCACAACTAACGATTTTGTCAGAAGTTCCAAAACAGCATGACTGCAATGAATCATGAGATATTTAATATTGAAGTTGTTTCACGACTTTCCAGTGAGAAACTATCACCTTTTTTTGTATTCCCATGCTATTTTGAACTCCTTTTATAATATTCAAATTACATTATTGGTTTAATTCCTGTTTTGATTATACTATGAGGTTTTCAAGAGCTAGAATCATAGCTACCTTTTTCACTGAGCATAGAAGTGTCTGACATATGCTCGGTACTTACTAACTACTGGTTGATTAATGAATTCATTTTAAAAATTTGTAAACAAAGAGAATTTGTGATTTTAACTCTCTCAATGAGATTCTCTCTATGAGATTCATCTCTCTTCTCTCTATGAGATTCATCACTTGGTGACAAAAGTTCTTCCTAACACAGAAATTAGGTTATTTCACACCCTTACTTAGAAATACTATTAATTCTTTATTCTAACTTTCAAAAATAACTACCAGATCTTCATAAATCTTCCTTTATACAAGTTTTCATCCCCCACAATATTCTTCCCGGCACTTCTTTGCCTCTCTGTTTCTGCCATTATTAACCGTAGCTGACAATATTATCCTCCTAATTCTATAACTTATAAAATTTTAATTCATGGTACTGCCAGCGCAAAACTTCAAACTTGGGTTGTGAGTAAAATAACACCATTATGAGATGCTCTTCCAGTATGACTCAGAGAGTAACTGAAGAGGAAATGTGCTTGAAGAATATCCCCTCACTCAGTTCTCTGAATTCTAAAGGAGATATTTACAGTGACTTTTGTTGCATAAATGACTAAGACACCTGGTTTATCCCTATGAAATGAAGGGCTATGCAAATAGGGGGAGCCAGTGATCGTGGCTAACGTCAGTTTTGACATACTGTGATGATACTGCATAGACTATCTGAATGAAGATATGAATCCTGGTAATACACACAACTAGCCAAGTAATGAACAAAAATTAGTCATGATTGCTCACAGGACCCATGGCTCCTGAGTTGTAAAGTTGAAAACTCAGCTTAGTCACCACCCCATAACATTTGCTTATTTTTTGTTCTTAATTATGGTACTTTTAATCTTTTTACTTCACTTATGATACCCTCTCTTTATATGTTCTTTCCAGATCCTTTAAATTTTATACTTTCTCCTTGAAAATTTTTTCCTGTTACATTAATGTATATTGAGCCCTCCTTCACTGAAATCCTATCATGGCTATGTTTGTATATAAAAGAAGAAACGACTTGCCAAATAACTTGAAAGTAAGATAATTAAGTAGGTAAGAGAAGGTGTTTTATAGTCATATAAATCCTGCCATAAATATCAGCGTCACCACTTTCCTTCTGTGTGATCATGGATGAATTTCTTAACCTGAGTCCCAGTTTCCTCCACAGAAAACTGAAGATAATAACTGTATATACTTCATCACTTTGTTGGAAAAAGCTAGGGATAATTCTTGGTATATAATAGGAGCTCATTGATTATTCCCCACCAAAATATTAGTAAGGTACTTTGGGATCTAGACATAGCTATTTCCCTATCAACATGACTTTGAAAACATCACTTATCCTCTTTGACAATCAATACTATTTATTATAATTTGGAAATAAAATTACACATTTTCTATCTGGTTCATATAGTTGTTGTGAAAATTAGTAAAGATCATAGCCAGTCACTTAATCCCAACATTATTATGATGGAAATTTTTTTATTATTTTAATAATAATAGCTTGTTCATTCTAGTGCTGTTACAGACTGAATATTTGTATCCCCCAAAATTCATATGTTGAAAACTTGAGCTTAAATATTATGGTATTGGAGATGAAGACTTTGGGAAGTAATTGGGACATAAGGGTGGATTCCTTGTGATGGCATTAGTGCTCTTATAGGAAAAGAGAAGAAAAAGTTTGCTTCTTCTTTCTCTGTCATGCGATGACACAGCTGTCTGTGAACTAGGAAGAAAGATTTCACCAGAATCTGACCATGTTGGCATCTTGATTTTGACTTCCTAGCCTCAAGGACCATTAGTAATAAATTACTGTTGTTTAAGCCACTCAGCCTATGATATTGATTAGAGCCGCCCAAAGAGACTTAAGACAGACACATAAGAGTAGGATATGAGATGGAAAAAGATGGTGTCTTTATTTAGTGGGTTTTTACATGCCATTCTCTCAAACATGATAGGAGAATAAATAACAGGAGCTTACCAAAGAGTTAGTTATCAGGAAATAATAAACCAAAATCCAGAAATACACTTATCTCTGGCGAGTGGGGGTTATAGGGAAATGAGATAAAAAAGGAGCAAAATGGTAGGGATAGCATTATCTTAGAATGACTAGCTCGTGTTAGGTAGTTGGTCCCTGCGAATTTCTTTTATTATTCTACTTCATAATTTACGAAGAAGCTACATACATTTCCCCTTTAAGTTTCAAGTACTACATAAAACTTCTAAAAATATATAAATAATTACTGATTGAATGTTATTTTCTAATTACCATATATATGTGAAATGTATGAGGTATTTTGTTTGAAGAAAAAAAAAGAAATTTTGATCACAAGGAATAGCTTCTCTTAAAGGACCTTCCCTATAAAGATATGTTTACTGAAGATTTGAAAATTAATATGAATGACATTACTATTATGTGACAAAATCCATGACACCAGCTTTCCCTTTAAGCTTACTTCTGAAACTGAGTTTTCTAAGTTTCTAAGTCTCCATCATGCATTTTTCCTATCACTGAGTTTTACTCAGATTTTTATTCCCTTGATCATTCCCAGGGACATAATTTACTTTTTTCCCCCATTTTAACACTCAGAAACATAATAAAGAATTACCTAAGAAACAAGTTAACTTTATGAATGTGATTTATTTTTTTTTATTTTAATTTTTTTTTTGCGACAATATGTTATACATCGTTTTTGGTTTAAATGTAAAACTTGGCTCACAGGCAAACAAAGAACAAAGAAGCATGTTGTTGGAATCAGTTGTGTATTGGCCTCTGAGGATAAGCATAAGCTTATAGAAATTCTTTCTAACTGGAAGTTGTGTGCTTCCCTCCTGCTGTTTTATCCCCAGTACTTGCTTATACACTGGAATGGTTGTGGGGTTTTACTCACAAAAATTCAGTTGGGCTATTAGATTCAAACCATGACTCTTTCATACTTGAAATGTTAAATTTTTTCCACAATAAACTGCCTAGATTAAAATCTATAAAATAAAAGAGAATTTTAAAGTGTTTAAATGACTCAATGTAATAGGAATCCTGAACCACATTAAACTGTGACAACTTGGTCAACTTTACATGTTCTTCCTCATCTCTGTGACTTGCTTCTGCACAGAGTGTCTCTGAAGAACAGAAAGACACCAAATAAACAGATTTGAGAAGGCATGAGTTTGGCCAGAATAAAGACATATCTTAAGAAAGATGGGCAAGATTCCCAGCATTCTTCAGACACACCTGACTTCTGTTTTCTTTGTGGTGCGTTAAGTTTCCATGTCCAGTTGATTCCCTTACGATTTAAACTTAATTAAATAAAACATAGAAATATTTCAGTAGATTTGATGGCGTTCCTTTTGTGTCTATAAACTTCACAAGGTCAAACTATATTAGCTTTTCCTGAGTCATTTTATAATAACAAATAACCCCATAATTTTCCTGGCTTAAAAAAACAAAGGTTTATGTTTGTTCATATTATGTGTCAGCTGTATGTCAGCTTAGGCTCTGTTCCACAAATATTCATTCTGGAATCCAGATTGAAGAAACCATCACTATCTAAGACATGTCATTCTTATGGCACACAGAAAAGAATAATAGCAGAAAACTACATAGGCTCTTAAAATCTCCTCTTGACAATGGCATACATCACTTTTGCTTATATGCCATTGGTCATACCAATAGCATGGCTAACCTCGATGTCAGCTGAATGGTGTCTCCCTGCTTAGATGCACACAGCAAGTCATATGATAATAAGCAAAAAGTATATTCCTTATAGAGGGAGGGCACCAAATATTTAGGAACAATTACACAATCTACCACAGGAACTTAGTCTGACATTCACTACTACATGCCTTGTACTTAGGACAGGTTTGGTCCTTTATTAGTATTTGATTCCTTCAACGGTTATTCAAACTTTCATTTATTAATTTACTACTGTGTGCCTGAAATACATTAGATGTTGTGATACTGTAGTAAACAAACATCAATTCATAGAGCTTTTATTCTAATGATAGGAAAGACACAATAAACAGAATAAGTTAAATGTACAGCAGTTAGATGGTGATAATTTCCATGGGAACATTTAGACAAAGGCTGTAGTTTTAAATAGAGTGATCAAAAAAGGTCTCACAGGGAAGGTTGTAGAAAGACTGAAAAGGAATGTGGGAGAACAGTGTGGCGATCTGCCTCCCAGAGTGTTACAAGGACAGAGACCATGAGGTAAAAAGTCCCTGGTGCAAACGTACCAAGTGGGTTTGAGAAACAGCAAGGAGACTAGTGTAGCTAGAGCTGATGCAGATAGAAAGGATGTGATAGGGGAGTCAATGCAGGAGAATTTATAGGGAATGTGGGTCTTTTCACATATTTAGCTATTTGAATAAGAAATCATCAGAGGACTTTGAGGAGCAGCATGATCTGATTTACATTGATTTATATATTATTTATGTACTTACTTATTTTTTATTTTGTTCTTGTTGTTGATTTGCATTTTAAAGGATCATTTTAGCTGCACTGTTGAGAACAGTTTGACTTGGGGTTAGGCAAGAGAGGGAAGACTAGTTTTTTGGTTTTTTTTTTTAAGATTTTTATTTATTTATTTGACAGAGAGAGAGAGAGAGAGATCACAAGTAGGAAGAGAGTCTGGCAGAGAGGGGGCGGGGAAGCAGGCTCCCTGCTGAGCAGAGAGCCTGATGCAGGGCTAGATCCCAGGACCCTGACACCATGACCTGAGCTGAAAGCAGAGGCTTAACCCTTTAAGCCACCCAGGTGCCCAAGGAAGACTGATTATGATCATATAACAAACTAGAGGAGAGGTGACAATGATTCGAACTATTGGGAAACAGTGGCAGTGGTAAGAAATGGTTGGGTTCTAGCTATTTTTTTTTAAGATTTTTTTTTTTTTTTTAATTTGACAGAGAGAGCACAAGCAGGGGGAGCAGCAGGAGAGAAGCAGGCTTCCTGCTGAGCAGGGAGTCCTATGTAGGCCCATTCCAGGACCCTGGGATCATGACTAGAGCCGAAGAGAGCTGCTTAACCAACTGAGCCACCCAGGTGTCGCTCTGACTATATTTTAAAGGTAAAACCCATTGGATTTCCTTCTTGATTAGGTGTGGGGTAGGAGACAAAGAGGCACAGTGATAACCTTACAGTTTTGCAAGCCAATAAAGGACTGATGGAGTGGATTAACTACACAAATAAATCCACTTTGTTCTCTCATTCCTTTATCCACATATTTGAATACAAGCCTATTTCTTTCAATACTCCTATGCTGAATCTATGCTTGGCCATGTGACTTGCTTTAGTCAATGTAACAGTCAATGTAACAATAACTGTAAGACCTTAAAAGTGCTTGCATATTGGGGCTAACCCTCTTGCTCACCTGAAACCCTGAGCCTCCAAGCAAACAGGTGTAAACAGGAGTCCAGATGATTAAGAGCACACAGCCCAATCACCCTCATTGTCTCTGGTAATAACCAGCCAATCCCTCAAAGCAGAACCAATCTAGCTGAATGGTCAAATACATGAGTAAGCCCACCTTAGAGCAGTAGAATAATTGCTCAACTGATTCTAGCCCAAACTGTTAGCCCACATAAATTTAGCTAATTAATTGATTTCTGTTTTTAGCCACTGAAATGGAGGGAGGAGGGTGTTACACAGCAAAAGCTGTCTGATACAATGAAGTTACTATTAACTTTAATGGAGTTGGTTTTGGGGGTTTAATTCTAAAGATGAAGACTAGAAACTTATTTTTTGGACATGTTAAATATGTGATGCCTATTAGGTATTGAAGTAGGAGAAATGAACAAGAGAATTATAGTACAACAAGCAGGAAGCCTTAAGTACTCCATAGGCTTAGTGACCAGTTAGAGTGTTTGTGTGTTTTTCCCCACAAAAATGAACAAAGAAGAGGAGGAGGCAGAGAGCTGGACTTACTAGATATCTGTTAGACATTAAGATGGTAAATGTTGACAGGTCAAAGTAAATAAAAATTGGTTAAAGAAAATAAAAAAAATTCAGAGTCTTTCAATGTATCCTCTATATTCCAAATTTTTTAGTTAAGCACTAAATAGGATGCACAAATCCATGCTTGGGCTGTGAGATTTTAAAAATAAAAATAAATATAAGATGATTTCCATATATGGAAAAAAGAGATTAACATACATGAAACCAAGTGAAATGGATTAAATGAAAATCTGTATTAAACTAACTATAGGAGTAGAAGAAATAATAGAAGATAGCAAAAACCATAAACTAAAGTTTCTGTGGAAAATTTCTAGCAAATGATAAGTAGGATTTTTATTGGTAGAGCAGGGAGAAGTAGGAAAGAGAATTTACAGAGGCAAAGAAGTCATAAGGATAGAATGAAACTACCAGTTGGAGCAGAAGATGGATGATACAATAAAGTTGATTATCATACAGACTTTGGTAACTTACCAATCACAGACTGTCAAGGGCAGTGGTATCCTGGTAAATAGTTAACAACTGGTTTTTCGAAGATTGGGGAGGCTGGTTATTTGTAACGTGTTCTTTTCCATGGTATAAATTCTGCCAGCATTGCCAATTCCAAGCTACCAATATGGTTTGACCAACTTGTAAAATTTCTGGGATTAAATAATCATGTCTTATAGGCCAGTATATGTCAGGTCCAACATTTCACTGCTAGACATTCTTACAACTAAAACATAAATATCTTTATCACTTGGGAAATACTGCCTCTTGGGATATTAAGCCCTCTGCATCACCTGGAAAATGACTGGTTTTTATTCAACCCAGAAACATTTATAAAAAGCTAAAATGACTTAGGTACTCAATTAAATGTGATTGATGATCTTTTCCTTGTTGTTATGAGGCCGAAATCATAACATTTAGTTCTGTCCTCTGGAATGCAGCAACTCATTGAGCTCTCCTTGTGTATGGGTTATTGATCCATCTCTGGTGAACCATCTAATATGGCCCATGGTTCCATAAAGACAACATTATGTTGATCCCAAGTGTTCCATCCTGAATCTTATGGAATTCAGTGTCCTGGGAGGCAGTTCATACAGAGTGAAAGAAACTGAGGCATTTGCTTATGAGTTCTACAATTTATCATCTCTGTAACCTTATAAAAGCAAATTTACTTCTTCCTCGTCTCATAACACTTCTGACAAGGAGATGTATAAATTTTTCCACACTAAGCAATTTTCCAGTTCTTGGCAGACACTGACTGGATGTCTTATAACTTAACTCAATTCTGATACTAACTGCCCAGAGTTAGCACAGACTTCACAGGTTAAGGACTCAGTCCCCTAAGACTGCTTCCCCATCACCCCAGATGCCAATTTCAAGTAGTGAGTCCCAGTTTAGCCACAACTTCTGTCCAAACTAGCTACGTATCAGGGGTTGCCATGACCTCCTCATCAGTTTTGATAATTTGCTAAAACATCTTATAGAGCCCAGGGAAATAGTTTATTTACTGTTATGGATTTATTACAGAGGATATTTTAAAGGGAAGAGATAAAGTGACAGATGAAGAGATATATAGGTTGAGGTTTGAAGTATTGAAGTTTGAAGTATATAGTTGAGGTTGAGTATAAGAGTTTCTTAGGTGTTAGTCTGTCAGCCTCCCAGAATACAGATCTTTTCATCATCTCAGAAGCTCTCTGAACCCCTTTGGGTAAGGTTTTTATGGAGGCTTCATTATATGGGCATGGTTGATTAAATCATTGGCCATTAGTTATTAACTCAAGCTCTATCCTTTTTCTCTTTCTGAGAGTCAGGGGGTAGCAAAAGTTCCAACCTTCTAATCACATGGTTGGTTCCCCCGGCAATGAGCCCTTCATCCATCCTTGGAGGCTTTCCAAAAATCACCTCATTAACATAAACTCTGATATGGTTGAAATAGCTCCTTATGAATAACGAGATACTCATTTCAACTTTATTGTTCTAGAGCAGTTTCAGGAGCCAGGGACAAACACCATATTTAAAAAAAAAAAATGTTTCTATTTCTCTTATCATTTAGGAAATTACAAGGGTTTTTGAAGCTTTGGCCAGGATCTGGGGCTGAAAACCAAAATATTCATTTATTATATCACATACTACACCTTGGAACATTATTTAACCTCTCTGAGTTTTCTGTAAAAGAGGATAATAATAATGTTTACCTATAAGATAGCTTATGGTGTCTTATGATTATCAGTATGATTATGGTATCTTGTGATTATGACATTTAATTGTTCTCATTATTTAAATTTTAATCAAATCAGTGATGTCTCTTTATAGTTCTGTTCCTGGATGATCTCAGATGAGTTAACTAATATCTAAGATTTAATTTGTATTTAAAAATTTAATGAGACATTTGATATAAATAGTTTTTATAGCCTCTTATATTCTATGATTTCTATGATTTTGTGAGACTATAACTCAGATCTCTGGGTCATTTGTTGGTCTATCATATTATTCCCTTTCCCTTACACGTTGTCCTATGTATTTCTTCTATCTGGATATTCATCTATATCCTTTATCATATCCTTTAATAAACTGGCAAATGAGTATTTCCCTAGTTCTGAGAACTGCTTTATCAAATTAATTGAATCCCAGGAGATGGTAATGGAATCTCCAATCTATAGTCAGTTAGTCAGAAGCACAGGGGATGACCTGTTTTGAGACTGGCATTTGAAGTGGTGGGGAAAGGGGACAATCTTATGAGACTGAGCCCTTACCTATGAACCCTGCTGGTGTCACTGAGAATCACTTGTTGATGTGGGCAAAAACCTCCACATGTTTGGTGCCCAGAAATGTCAGAAGTGTTTTGTGCAAAAGTAATGGAGATACACAGGGAAGAAAGATACAGTAGGAAAGAGCTGGATTTTTTCCCTACACAGGAGCTAGGAAACAGAGTTTTTCATTTACAACTTGTAATAGATCATGAATGTTAATATAATGAATGACTGTTGTTAATGAAATGTAAATACTTTACTTCTTTAATAAAATCAGAGCTTTTTCATTTCTGTTTCCCAATCTAAAATCTAGTATCTAATATATATTTTATAGTAGAATAGATCTTAAAGATGTAGACTTGTTCTTACCAAGGAATTTATATTTTGATATATTTTCAATTCATTGGTAGTAGAAACCAATCAAAAATTATTTTTCTTGAAAAACCATTCTCTCAAGAATTTCTGATTGCCAAAGAATTGAAGTCACTCATTGAAGAAATTACATGAAGACATTCCTGTAATTTCAAACTGTAATATGGACTAGATTCATAGGCAGATCTACAACCTAGTTAGATGTTCTGCAGCAGAACAATGTAGGTAGAGACAAAAAATTAAAAAAAAATTTCTGTTGCATAAAGAGTAATGTTAAGTTAAAATGAAAATTGTCTATTTCTTACAAAAGGTTAATAATATTATTTTGTTGTGTTTATATTTGCTTACTTAGAGTACTGTTCTTCAAAACAATAACTGTTTGTGTCATGTCCTTCTTACGCCCAGACATTGACTACTTTTCATGGTATCCACTTGGATGAGCAGCAAGGGACCATTTAGAGGATCCACTAATAGGAACCAGACTGCCTGGGTTTGGCTACTAACGTCAACAATCTATGTGACCTGGTAAGTAATGCAACCTCTCTGTGCCACCATTTCCTTATTTGTAAGATGGAAGTAATAATAATCCTACCTCAGCAAGTAATTAAATTATAAATTAATTTATAACTAAAGGATTTACAACTGTGCCTGGAGTAGTAAGTCTGCCATGTTAACAATCATTGAGAGATGCATATTTTTAAAAAAGTATAAAATATTACCATATGAATATATAAGTAATTAACTTTTTGGTAGAGAGCAATAGGGATCATGATTTGTTTTTTAATAGGGTGAAAGCTAAATTTCTATTTTTGTTTTCTTTTTACTTATACAGCAAATAGTAAGCTATAAAATTTAAATGTGCTCTAGAGAAATTGTTCATCTTTATAAAGAGAATAAGTTTTGCAAGTATGCTCTTATGTTTTCTAAGAAATAAGCAAATTATATTTACTTTAGTCAGACAAAAAGATTTTCAAAAATTTATTTTTATGCCTTATTCAAATATCTGGTGAAATTTTAAAGTGATATGATTGGACTTTTCTAAATTAGGACCTGGTTAGTTATTTAGCAGAAAATCATGATCACATTTGGGGAAAATCTGATATAGTAAACAATCTTAACTAAAAGCTAATTGGTTGGTAACTTTTAAATTCATTTTTTGGTTACAGAATCTTTTAGTATTTCTTATAGGAGTTTTTTTATTTTAATTTTAAATTACTGCTTGCATCAGTCAGGGTTTGAGCACAGAAATGGAAATTACACTACATATTTAAACATAATTTTGTATAGTGATTTGGTTCTACATTTGGAGGGCTGAAAAAGCAAAAAGGAATACTGAGGAAACATAATGGTAGTTTAACAGCAGGAAACAGCTGCCAGACATAGAAAGCAGGATTATCAGAATCTGGAAGCTGGGGGGAGAAGCCAGACAACGCTGGCACTCAGACCTCTGAGGAGGGGATGTTGTCTGGCCTGGCTGAAGGCTAACTCAAGAGATCAGAAGAGCACTTGGGAATTGGGGCTTAAATTGCTGAGGACCTCCCAGCTTCTGTGGAAACCAGGAAAGGCCATGCTGAGGCCTGGGCTGAGATTCAAAAAACCTATTTTTTGCCCAAGTGAAGTGCCATTGTTTGGACTATGCTGACTGGGACAGCAATAAATAGGAAGGAGAATGTCCCTCTCTCTTCTTCCTGCGTTTAAAGCCCCTCACCCTCCAGGTCCCCCAGTGACATAGGAAGTTAACTGATAAAGGAGAAAGATGATTTTTCAGAGACCCCCCCCCCCTCAGTGTTATAAAGCTGAGAAGAAAAGGGTAAACAAAGACTTCATAACAGAAATATGCTTAAAAATTAGATTATTATAAATGGAAAAGTCCCCAGTGCTAATTGTTCTCATTTATCTCATGGATCTCCCTCTTTCTCTCTGTCTACCCTTAGAATAAGGTGAACAATTCCTCTCTTTCTCCAGAACTTTCCTGGATTTAGCCCTAAAAACCATTCATCTGAAGAAAACATTTGTGTCTGAGGGAACCTAGGATGGTTGGTCACTTTACCCTAGAAACTAATATTTAAGTTCCTATATATAAGGCAAAGAGAAATTGCCAGGATGGAAGGAGGAAGGAAAACATATTTTATTGTAAACAGGTCTTTACATCTATAGGTTAGGCATACCACCTGTCCTGCTTGTTATCTTTTAATTTTGATGATTTGTAGAGGGCTGTAAAGAAAATTGATAGTGTAGGAGGAGATGAATTGGAAAAGTTTAGCTCTGATTTCACTTGAGTGCAACTGTGCAAATTGTCACTAACCCGACTAATAGCTGGAACTGATTTATCCATCCACCAAAGACCCACACATTGACAGGTTACTATATGCTAAAATTCAGAGAGCTTTCTGGAACCAAAGGTTACAAGTTCTGAATCAGATTAATATTGGTATTACTAGTGCAGGCACAAAATATACTAGCTGCCACATTATCCATGAATGGCTAGTCCCTTTCACAAAACTGAAAGATATTTCATAGACTCATAGGTTCATCTAGATCATGTTGACTTAAAAAAATTAATGTTTTCTGTGGGAATTGATTAGATGGAGTGACCTAGCCTATCTGGGTCACATTGAAAACATCATGGTGCTGCCATCTGGTTAAGATTCTGAACAATCACTTGTCCTCCCTAATGGGCATCTTTATTGGATTTTAAGCCAATACAATAAAAAATTAACAGCACTCTTTTCTTTCATAATCAAATCATTTTTTCTTTGATCTTATTTCTCCTCAGAATATTTTTTTTTTTTTTTTTTTTTATGAAACTTAAGGCTCTGAAGGATCTGGTTTCTTACTACCCTCTCAACCTCAATTCCAATTACTCTGCTTCTCATCCTCTGCTGTCTGGTAATGTGAGACCTAGTGTAAATGTTGTATCAATTGTGGTGAAGGGTAAGCTAAGTTAATTAAAGCAAAGAGACCCAAATAAGTGCATTTCTTCTCATGTCACAGTCCAGCAAGCTTAGGCTAGTGAGGCAGCTGTGCTCCATGAAGTCATTCAGGGATTCAGGTTCTCTCCTTCATTAGCTGTGTCATTTGTTAGACACCAGACTCTTCTTCATGGTCCAAGCTGAGATGTAAAGGACCTGATTTCTTGGAAAAAGAAAAAGATGAAATCCAAGGCAGCAGTTTATTTTTGTTCAAGTGAGAAAACTGCACAAGTCACAGTTGCGAACCTGGCCACTCATGGCTACAAGGATGAATGGAACCTATAACAGATTTGGGGGTACAATCAACCACTCATTTTATGGAAGCTTCAAATTGCCTAAATAAACAGAATCAATTACTTTATTTTCTATACCTTGAACATATTATTGCACTTATCACATCATATTATATATCTCAATGTCTACTTCTAATAAGAGACTGCAAAATCCTGAGATGAGGGCAGAGGTTTCTTCATTTATATAGTTCCTAAACTTGCACATGGTAAATAATCACTTTATGTTACTGAGTTGGTCTGAATAGATTGCACTGTTGTGACAGCTAATTAGGTACAGAGATTATAACAACCTCTATATTATCAATAGGGATCTTCAGGCTCTGACAACATCAAATGGCATTCTCAAAATCAAGTTCACAATGAAACTAGGATTAGAGCAAACTTTTCTGGTTCAATTTAATTAAAGTAAGCCAAGCAATGTGTGGGTCTACTCTGGCATGGAAGTCATTAATTTAAAAACTAAACACTAGTCATTTGAATGATACTGTGTTTATTGCATGTGGATTTTTTTAATGTCAACATCCAAAGATATCTTTCTACATCCTTATGCAACTTGACAATATGCATAACCTATTGCTTTCCTTAATTTAACATCATTTTACATTGTCCAGCTGGGCTAATTCCAGTGAATATTGCCATTCTCAAAGATCACATTGGTTTTTGATAGTCTTAAAATTGAGATTGTTGCTATATTACAATATGAAGCGATCTTCAAAAATAAAGACTAACTGATTTTAGTTAATAAGGTGAATTCATTACAAAAACTTAAATACACATGATGATGATGGAGGAAAGGGTATGAAGATGATGCTGAAATTTATCAGAAAAAAACATTATCCTGGAAACTCAATGGTGACTGACTACATTATAAATAGGTCTAGAATCAGACATACTTTGGTGACATCCTGGCTCTACTAATTAATAGCTCCTCAACTTTTAGGAAGTGACTCTTTCTTAGTAAGCCTCAACTGCCACATTCCTAAAATAAAGGTAATTCCTTAAGACCAGTTTTTGGATAATTCATTTAACACTTTTTCTGGAATAGATGAGGCAAATAATAAATGCCAGCTTTTATCGCTGACTATCTTATAGATCTAAGTGCCCTATGAAATGTGACTGTCACTAAGATATTAAAATAGCTTTGTTTAAATTGGCTATTTTAAAATAGTCAATAAAAGTAATTGTTCCTCTAAGGTCAGGCATTAGCATTCATATTAAATTTTCTATTTTTGTGAACATATGAAGAAAAATGACATAGTTTTTGAATTAGTCTACATTATTCTTAAGGCAGTAGAGCAAAGCATAAAAATCCAGCACACTCCAATGGGAAAACAAGCAATTGTCAGTGGGGATAACTGCAAAGAAATGCTGACATTGGCAAAGACCTTAGAAGAGCTGGGTAAAGAAATATATAAGAAATGGTTATTTTTAAAAGGGAGAAAGACAAAAACATGTTCACCACCAAAAGTTAGATTATGATAAATTGAAAAGTAGAGAGATAAAAGGAGAAAATAGTTTTCACTAGTAGATCTTTTAAAGTAAAGCATTTTTTCATCTACTACTTTCATTACCAGACTAACATCAACCCTTGAGCACCTCACAAAAGTAATGGCTTGGAAGAGAATTTGAATTAGACAGGGGATATTTTCTCTAGTGAGCTTTTAAACTTATTACTGACTGTGTTTTTTGGTGGGACAATGTTCTTTCTGCAATCAGTTGAACTAAATGAAAAGTATGCATCTGTTTGTACCACCACAAAAATTATAGGAGTTAACACTGATTAACCCTGTCATCAGTTTGTGGTTGAGGGTTTAAAGGAAGGATTTCCAAAAGGTTGATTGTGAATATCTTATTGAAATATTATAAGAACATGGCCAGTAATTACATATTTAATATGACATTGGGATGGCTAATATGACATTCCAAAGTTTAAGAGCAGTGCAGATATGGAACCCCGATAAATATTGGTCTATATAATTACTTTTTATGCCATACATTTTACATCATTTTGTTCTATTGTTTGAATCTCTCTGTGATTACACTTTTTTTTTTTTTTAAAGATTTTATTTATTTATTTGACAGAGAGAGATCACAAGTAGATGGAGAGGCAGGCAGAGAGAGAGAGAGAGGGAAGCAGGCTCCCTGCTGAGCAGAGAGCCCGATGTGGGACTCGATCCCAGGACCCTGAGATCATGACCTGAGCCGAAGGCAGCGGCTTAACCCACTGAGCCACCCAGGCGCCCTGTGATTACACTTTTATCTTACATATAAATGGGTGAAGTAAGGTAAATTTAATTAATTTTCATAATAGTTGCACTTGTGATTTTTTAATTTTGGAAGAATATCTATAAAAAATAGACAATAGAACCAAGTTTCTTCTAAGTAAAAGAATTCTTATTAAAACATACTTAAATTGGGGCACCTGGCCGGTTCAGGTCATAGAGCATGCAACTCTTGATCTCTGGGTCATGATTTCAAGCCCCCACACTGGGCATAGAGCTTATTTAAAAACAAAAACAAAAACAGAAAAAAATTTAACCTATTAACATTTTAGTAAAAGTAAGTGTAAATAAAGGATTAATTGTTCTGGGTTTCAGAGACACCTTTTTTTTTTTTTATTCATACATGAGGAATTATACTCATAAAAATATTTTATAAATTTTTATAGATTTTTATTTATTTTTTCTCATTTATCACTAATTCTTTTCACCTTTTTCTAATGAGATATTGCTAAGTCATTTAAGTGTAAATCTTCAAGATATATTATGAAAATGGAACTAACAAGATTAAGTCCTTAGAATTCAGAACCCAAAATATCAATCATATGACCACTCTATAATTAATTAATTTATTCACATTTTAACCTTCAAAAACTGTAAGGTAGATCTTAAAACTATTTTTAATAACTTTTAAATCAATCATCTTAAGCCACAATAATCATGCATAACAAATCATACAAAGCTCCTGTGGAATACTACAATATGTGTATTTCTCACTCATCTGCAGTCATCATCTAGGCAGTGCTGTGGACTTCAGATGGGCCCTTTATGCTTTTGCATGCTATATAGCTGTGGAAATCTGCTGGGATGACTAAGGTGATTAGCTCTGCTCCACATGTCTCTCATACTGCATCAAGCTAGCCTGGCCATGTTCTTATGGTGGTGATGGTAGAAACACAAACATAGTTAATAAAAACACACACTGTCTTTGAGATATAGAGTGGGAATTCACTCCATAACATCCACATTCATAGCATTCTGTTAGTCAAACACATTCCAAGGTCAGGTCAACTTCATAGTGTGAGAAAAGCTCTGCCTATTTTATAAGGGCTGCAAACTCACATGACAAATACAGAGAGGTAAAGAATTAGGACCATTTTTAGAATCTATTATATATACATATTTTTTTACTTTACAACAAGTTTTTTAATGCTTACAATCAACCAAACATCTATATGCAGGAATTACTCTGTAACAACTAACTGATGTGTTTATCTATCTATTCCGTATTTCTGAACTATTAGGCAACAATACATGCTGTTCCCAAATGAAAAAAGAACTCTATTTTGATCACTCTGACCACATCTTATGAGTACCAGGACAATGAGTTGAGCATCAACAAATTAAACCTCAATAACGCAACAAACTAAAATTCAATAGCTCATTGTATCCTGTACAATTTTTATCATTTCAAACAATGTAGAAGTGTTGTCCAGTAACATAGTAAGGATCCTTCTATTTAGACAACTACCATTCCAATGGGAAGTAGAGTCACAGATATAACTGGGTGATAGTATGCATTTGTCTCTATGAGAACTCATAAAAATGATAATACCAAGAATAGGAAGTAGAAATAAATATTAAAATCTACTTGTCTTCAATAAAGTTCTACAGAACATAATTATATATCTTTTAAAGAAGTGTAGAAAATAAAATTCCCCTTAATTTCAAGTCTAGAAAGAAAAAAATCATAATTCTACCACATAGACAAGAAAGTAGTTATGATATTAATATTTCAATTGTTTAGTATTATTTCCCACTCAGGATTTCAAATTAGCTTGATAAAGACTCATGTTTTCATAATGAAGCCTGTATTAATTCACAAGTCTTGAATTGGACAATTTTTTCCCTAAACTTATTTCTTAAATATCCTTAAGACCCTGACTTCTTCTCAAATTCATTGCTCAATAAATGACTTAATGATTCCAAGTAATCATTGGCCTTTAACGGAGGTAATTTTAAACTTTGCCTATAAAATGCCAATCATTCAAATGAAAATTTGAAAGAAAAACCGGTATTTTCTATTTGGAATTCACATTTTAATATTGAATTTTTTAAGTAATGGTCAGTTTGATTTATTGATGTTCCATGGGGCACAAAATTTGTCTTGTTCACTGCTAGGTTGCCCGAGCCTGGAATAAAGCCTGGTACAGGGGCGCCTGGGTGGCTCAGTGGGTTAAAGCCTCTGCCTTGGGCTCAGGTCATGTTCCCAGGGTGCTGGAATTGAGCCCCGCATCGGGCTCTCTGCTCAGCAGGGAGCCTGCTTCCTCCTCTCTCTCTGCCTGACTCTCTGCCTATTTGTGATCTTTGTCTGTCAAATAAAAAAAAAAAAAATCTTTAAAACCTGGTACAGAGTAAGGACTCAATAAATATTTTTAAATAAAATATTTGTAAACTGAATGAATTGTTATCATGTAATTGAATAATGTTGCCCATTGATTACTTAAGAGTAATCAATAAAGGATTTTTCATATTCCACATGACTAGAAAATAATAAGGACATGCTCTAAGGGCTATCAGATTCTTCACAAATTTCATGAGAGTGACAGAATAATCCTATAGTAAAAATCAGAGCCAAAAAACCTCCACATTGTTTTCAAGTTTTATACATTTTGCAGATTTCTTTTTAGATTCATTGCATTTGAACTCTAAACTGTCAAATCGGAATGGTTCCTTTGAGTTACTTTGGCAGCCAAAAGAGAACATATTGTTGGGTTAAAAATCTAAGACTACATTTAAATTCAATCAGTTTATACATTCAGAAATTTCTAAAATTTGGGGAGAAATGTTATTTGCACTAAACTAGGAATTGGATGCCTATTGAATATCTATTGATTTGCCAAAGAACAGCCATATGCACCATAAGTTAGAAAAGTAATAAATGTTCCAGGAGTTCAAATTTTGTTATTTATATTTCTCAAATTCAGCAGGAAATCATTGTTTTGGTATTGTGCTATTATAAAATCCAGAGTTGAATTCAATACATAGAGAAACATGAACCTGGATTTCCTATTGTTTAAAAAATGTTGTGTGCTGGTAAATAAAAATTATTCTAGGTGTATTTTTACTAAAGATGAATTCACTGCACTCTGTCTTTTCCTCTCCAACATGCAGTAGTTTGTTCTAAGAAACACTATAATAAAAATTATAAATTTCACTGTTTTTTTTTTAAGAAAAATCTATTTGGAAATTCATTGATATTTCTGAGGGAGAGGAAATAGAGGAAAGGATTATGAGAGAGATAGATTAGTAGACTCAAATATTGTAAATTTTCTAGTTCTCAGATTGACTAGGTAGCTTATGAGTAATAGTTACAGTACTATGCTTCATAATATTATGCTTATAACTTATATATGCTACATAGCTCTTATGTAAGTAACATTATTAATAAGCAAAATCACTTTCAGAGACAAAATGTAGTCAAAACTACTTATAAATGCTAATTATGTCAAACTATTTCAATTCTAAAAGTATCTTGCTAAAGGCACATCACAAGAAACACTTTCAGATTTGTTTCCTGAGGAAAAATAAATCTTAAATTTTATATATGAGATTTCTGCATGTTAGCTCATCAAGGTGTGAGTAACATTGCTTCCTGACAACTTGGGAGAGCTCAGAGGAGAATTTTCTACATCTTCATAAATGGAAGATGATAGAGATATACTGTTGTTTATTTTGATCAAAAGAAAATGCCCATTTATAGTAAAATTTACAGGGAACTTAAAATTAAGAATACACTGATTTAAGAAACAACTTATTATTTATGACAATTCTTATCTCTAAATATGGGGTTAAGAAAGTATATGTATACTGGGGCAAATAATACATTATATGTTAATAAAAATAATTTTAAAAAAGAAAGTATATGTATACACATTTTTTTAATGGGAAGGCACAACATTATACCAAGAAGGAAACTAAAAGTAATTAGCATTGTTCAACTGAGGTGATTAAATAAGTTCAACAATTTACATAGGTTACATGCTCACTGTGGAGCCTGCTTAAGATTCTCTCACTCCTTCTCCCTCTGCCCCTCCCTGCTTGGACCCTCTCTCTCTCAAGGAAAGAAAAAAAGAAAAAAAAGAAAGAAAGAAAGAAAGAAAGAAAGAAAGAAAGAAAGAAAGAAAGAAAGAAACTACAACCATAAACTACAATATATAATTTAATGCAATTGTTAAGATGTCATAAAGTTACATATAAATAAAATACAGAGTTAATGTTGAGACAAAAATAACATTAAATTGGTAAAAATATAATTGGGTAAGTCAATGATAGGAAAGAGCCAGTTTTCAGATGTCTAGGAAATTCAGTTTTCCAGTATGAAAAAATTTGATATTAAATTAACATACAATATATTTTAAAACTCAAAGTAGTTTTGATGAATTTCATTAACATAGTATGTTAAAATTATGTTGCATTACGCTAAACATAAAATTGTAAAATATAAATGATACATGAGTTCTCAAAAATTATTCTTATTGTCATTCATGTTTTTTAATTTTTATGTAATTTTTAAAGACTTTGTTTATTTGTTTGACAGAGATAGTGAGCACAAGCCAGGGGACGGGAGGAGGGAGAGGGAGAAACAGACTTCCCGCTGAACAGGGAGGTCTATGCAGGGCTTGATCCCAGGACCCTCAGTTTATGACCTAAGCTGAAGGCAGACACTTAAGTGGCACCCAGGTGCCAGTTCCTTCTTATTTTAGAGACTAAATTGTTATTTCCCTATTCCTCACCATCTTTAGCTCACCTTAGGCTGATGTTTACTGATTACAAGTGGGAAAAAAAACCCTCAAATTGTTTTAAGCAAAGCGAAGAAGATATTTACTCACTCATATAATAAGTCAAAATGGGGCTTTGATTTTGGATATTGCTGGTTCCAGAAATTAAATGATGTCAGATGGGCATCCAGTGCCTCAGTCCCTTGATTCAGCTTTACCCTGTTTGAAGAAGTATCTTTTGGCCATCTTTACCTAAAGAGTAAGGATGGTGGCTATTAACAGATGGATGGATTCATGTTTACATTCTCTCAGCTTGGTGAATTTTCAATAATCTTTAGTCATGTGTATGTGTATCCCTAAAAAGTGGTTGTCAAAAGGAAAATCAAGTACAACCACCAAAACAAAGATAAATGGATTTTGGACACAAAAACAACAAATAAAAATGCCTGATATAGTCCCTAGCACTTACTGCTCAAACACACACTTTTTTCCCCATGTATTATTTCTTCAATGGCTCTCCTCTAATATAATACACTCACCTCCATTTTGAATTTTGTTAACTCAAGTCCTTTCTTTCTTTACACCAGGAAAGGTATCCATCCATAATACAGATCTGTGCCTCTTTACTATCTCAAGAACTATTTTTATTATTACACATTACAAATTGTCATACAAAAACCAAAAGGCCTTTATTCAAAAAATATCATTCAAAAATTTACTCATATATGTGTATTTACACAAGGGCTACCATAATGGATAATTTGGACCAGGTCTTTGTCTTCAGGGATTTTTAAGTTCAGGGAAGAAATTATTTACCATGTCATTGTAGCAAAAATGCAGTAGTTTCTGTGGAAGGAGATTGGAGAATGCTAGGCTAGCTCAGGGCCAAGCTCCATTTTATAGGTCAGAAAGTGAGGAGGAATACTGAGAATAACTTCCCAGAGTAAGTGACATCTAAATTGAGGCTAGAGTAATGACAAAGAAATATGGAGGTGTCCGTGGGAAGAATGTATTCCAGGTAAAGAAAACAACAGTTCAAAACATCCAGAACTAAGAGTAAAAAAGGTCAGTCGAGGAATTGGAAGATGTTCAATATAACAGAATCATGGAGTAAAATCTAAGCTGGTACAAAGGAGATGATGCTAGAGAATTAAAGAGAATGCATTATGAAAACGGCCTATAATATTTAAATGGCCTATAATATGCCTTTTTGTGTATGCCTTTTCAAAACACCCTCATTATGCCTCATAGAGTTCTCTCTTCCCTCCAGCATCAACATCAGAAAATCTGATATACTGGAAATAATTCTGAATAGCTCAGTTTTTTTCCATATCAAACTGAGATGATGAGGGTCTACAGAATTGATGTGAATTAACTGTGTTAGCACATAGAATCTGCTTAGGGAAGTGCTGATTTATATTTGATTAGTTATTACTGGTCTTACATACCAGGAGTCTGTCATACATTTCTCCATTTCTTTAACCTTTGACCAAGTTGGTTCATTTGGCAGAAATTATTTTCTTCTCTGTGTCTAAAACCCATTTCAATAATTAAATATTATCTGTAAGAATAATTCTCATACTTTGCAATCTCCATAGCTCATTTTTGGTCTATTGGATCTAATAACACATACTGTCCTGACTTAAAATCATGTGTCTATATGTCTTTCTGCCTGTGTATCATATGGCCTGCAGGTCAATTTCATCTAGCATCTAGCATAGGGCTGTTTTAAATTAAATGCCACAGTTTTGTTTTTTAATTTGAACTGATTCCAGACAGCAGAGGTAAAATAAATAAGAAATTCAAAACCATTGCACATGTGAAGACACACACACACACACACACACACACACACACACACATGACCAAAAATCAATATTTAAAAAAAAATCCCTCATTCATTTCAATCTTTGGTTATAAGTGTCTGGAGTTCATAGAAAACATAGAAATGCACACACACGCACATAATTTCAACTAAAGGACTAAAGGCAACCTGTGTTCAGTGCTACACAAAATAGACACCAATGATGAGAATTGGAAGATTTGAGGTTTACTTTTATTCTGATACATTGGGTTGAATATACATTTGTATGGTGCATAACCAAACGATTATCTGTTGAAACCCATAGTGTAAGTAGATGGGAAAAAGGTAACATTAAGAATGACTGAAGAATCTACTGCTTTTAAGCAATTCTGGAAATGTGTTTACAATCAAATAAAAAAGCAGAGCCAAGTGGTGCTTAGGGTCTTACTTTGCTACGTTTATTTTAATAAGCTGCTATCTAATCATGAAAACAGGATTTTCATGCAAGGAGGTATATAAAAGTGAAAAATATCAAGTGCTATTTCTCTAAATATCATAAATAACTCAACATGTCATTACTTCAGTTGTCTTACTCCTTAAATATTTAATAAACACTTGTATACAGCCATTCAAGTACAGGTCTAAACTCCCTAGATGAATAATTTCATTTCATTCACGAAACACCACTTTCGCTATTATTACCATTTTACAGGTGAGGAAATTAGGCCGTTGGGAAGTTAAGCAACTCACTGAAACTTACCCCACCAGTAAAAGGTGGCTCCAAGATTCTACCCAGACAGCTTGGCTCCAGGGTACAAACTGAAACACCACAGTGTATTGCCTCTGATGTCTAAGAATAAACCTAACGCAGAAAGTTGGGGGGAGGGGCCAGAGAACTAAGGAAAAGAAAGTTGAATACTCAAATTAAAAAATATAATGCATCCAGGATCTGCCATTACTATGTAACATTTACACTTAAGGTTAGAACTGCAGTCCCTCTGTATGTCAGATCTGTCATTTGATTTGATCTGACAAATTGAGTATTGCATTGACATCCACTTTTCAGGTTATAAACTATCTCATCCTAACTTTATAAATACTATTTTAAAAATGTTGCCTCTTACTGTAGACTGTTAGAATTTTAAGTACTAAACATTATCCTTGTGTGTGGTGGTGATGGTCACTATTATGTGTTGAATGTATTAAAGACAGTGCATAGAAAAAGCTTTTCTAATGGGCACAGACATTTATATCAATTGGTATATTCATGGATTTATTTCTGTGACAATGAAAACAATGGATGTATTTAGATGTGTGTACTTTTGTGAGTATGTTTCAAACCAGATTACCTGAACACTTATCATCCAGATAAGACAAATAACTCCGACTCGCAACTTCTCCAACCAAGCACGTCTACATTTTCTTCAAAATGATAAATTACAGCATCAATACTTTTGTCTCTTTGTTTTGGTATCACCCTTTTCAGTTGTCTTTCAATGGCTTGTTTTAAATCTACTTTTTACGTTCTGCTCCCATTATACTTCCAGAGGCATATTTCCAAGATAGACATTGAAAATGGCTCCTAAATTGACAAGAGTTGTGAGTGGTTTGCAATCTATCATACCCAAAGCTCCTGTTGCCTTTTCTTATTGGTTGACACCCATGACTAGAAGGGAAAGGAAAAAAGTTGTGTGTGTGTGTGTGTGTGCATCTGTGTGTCTGTGTGTCTGTGTGACTTGTGTTAAAAGATAAACTGAGGCATGTTACAAATTTTTAAGAGTTTGAGCAAAATTCAAATCTTGCAGCATCCATATAGCAGGTAGGAATGAACTCCAAGTAGCTACACAAAATGAAAGACTTTTATAGACAGAAGGGAAATGGAACAAGGAGGTTATACTAGGCAAAAAAGTGGGTTGATTGCAAAGTTACTTTCCATTAGGGAATGGCAGGGGCCTCTCAGGCAGATTACCTAAGTAGGGGGTGATAGGTGATTCCTGATTAACTGATTTAAAATTCCATTTCTGGGAGAACCAAAACTAATTAAGCCTTGGTTTGTTGGCCTGGGCTTATAATATGATCTTCATTTTGAGTCTGTTGTCTTATTTTTAACATTCATAAGAAGCTATTTAAGAGTGAATATCAAAGTGTGAAGAGGAAAAAGTACATGGATAAGAAGAGAAAGGCCACAGAAAGAAAGAAATAAAGGAAGAAATCTCTTTCTTAAAAACATGTTATTGGCTGTTTGAAAAATGCTTGTTTTTAAGTACCTCCCAAAACTATAAAATAAAAACATGTATCTGCTGGCTTGGAACATTAGCCATCCAGCCAATAAATGGCCAGTGTTTCTCAGCCCTAAAAATGGTAGATTGTTGAACATTCAATAGCATTATTGGTACGATTATACTAAGATGACGAGAAAAGTTACTGTTATGTGATGAAGTTCTAGAACAAGGTGAGATTTGGTGAGCCAATGACCAAGAAAGAATTCTTGAGACATCTTTGGTGCAAAATGGTGGTTAATTAAAGCACAGTGACAGGACCCGTGGGCAGAAAGAGCTGCTTCTGCCGCCCCAGGTTGTGAGGGATGGCAGGTTATGTACCCTGTGGTTGGGGGAAGGTGAGGGAAAGGGAGGTTTCAACGGAGCTTTCATATGTTAAAGAGGGCCTACAAGGTGCTGGATACCGGAGGTCCTGCAGCTTCATCAATGTTGTCTTTTCCCTTTTGGCAAGCCATTAACATCAAGATAGTTGGGAGATTCCTGGTGGGATGTCACATTCCTGCTATCAAGCATCTTTGTTAGTGAGATTTAGGTTCAGAAGAGATTTAACTTTATTTACATTTCCTTCTACCTCAGCCTCCTTCAGTTTTGTTTATGGAGGAGGGGGTGACATTAGGGCTTGAGGAACTGAGTTATATTTGCCTCTGGAAATTGTGCTCTTGATAAGGTAACTTCTTTGTTTGCAGATCTCTAGGACATTTGTAAACCAAGGGAGACTTCTGCCTTGCGGATTGTGATCTCCGCAAGTTAACTATGTTTTTCTTTTAGGGCAGTCAGGGGTGCCTGAGGAATATCACACATATTACCGAGGGGAGCGGGTGGAGAGGGGATGCAAGATGCCAGCTTTTGCTTTGTCCTCAGCCAGACTCCTGCTCCCTCATCATTATGGATCAGTGGAAAATCTATTAAAAATTTGTTTGGTGGGGCACCGGGGTCGCTCAGTTGGCTAAGTGTTGGATTGTTGATTTTGACTCAGGTCCATGACCTCAGGGTCTTAAGATCCAGCCACATATCAAGATTCCTGTTTAGCACAAAGTCTGCTTGAGGTTCTCTCCCTTTCCCCTCCCTCCCACTTTGCACCTCTCTCTGCTTGCATGCTCTCTCTCTCTCATATAAAAAAATCAAATCTTTTTAAAAATATGATGGGGCCCCTGGGTGGCTCAGTTGGTTAAAGCCTCTGCCTTTGGCTCAGGTCATGATCCCAGGGTCCTGGGATCGAGCCCCGCATCGGGGTCTCTGCTCCGCAGGGAGCCTGCTTCCTCCCGTCTCTCTCTCTGCCTGCCTCTCTACCTACCTGTGATCTCTGTCTGTTAAATAAATAAATAAAATCTTAAGAAAATATATGTTTGGCAAGATGTGGTATATATATACAATGGAATACTATGCAGCCATCAAAAGAAATGAAATCTTGCCATTTGCGACGACGTGGATGAAACTAGAGGGTATCATGCTTAGCGAAATAAGTCAATTGGAGAAAGACAACTATCATATGATCTCCCTGATATGAGGAAGTGGAGATGCAATGTGGGGGACTTGGGGGGTAGGAAAAGAATAAATGAAACAAGATGGGATCGGGAAGGAAACAAACCATAAGGACTCTTAATCTCACAAAACAAACTGAGGGTTGCTGGGGGGTGGTGTCGGGAGAAGGGGGTGAGGTTATAGACATTGGGGAGGGTATGTGCTATGCTATGGTGAGTGCTGTGAAGTTTGTAAACCTGGCGATTCACGGATCTGTACCCCTGGGGATAAAAATACATTATATGTTTATAAAAAATTTTTAAAAATTAATAAAAAATATGTTTGGCAATTACTGTTTTGGAAAAGAAAAGATTCGTTATAAGAAGGGGTTTGAGAAGTTCATACCAAATACCCTGAGACTCAGCATTCCAGTAGGAAAACCTGAAGCCATTGTCACTTTAAAAAATAATATTGTGATCTTATTTTTTCAAAACCAATATTTACAATGTTGTGCTAATTCTATTATAGTCCCTGTGCTTCTTTTAAAGGATTTAAAAATTATGAACTGTTCCTTCAAAAGTCGGCAAAGGTAAAACCTCGAGTAATTTTATCTTCAAATATTTTAGTGCCCTCTAGTGTGCAGAAATCCACAGTAGCATCTTGTCTTCTAAATTATATAATTGTTTTTAAAATGCAAAATTTAAAAAATAAAAAAATGGAGTGGTTAAAAAAAAATGCCTTGGAAAGCAAATTACAACCAGATGTCAGTTCAAACTAAATATAATACCCAACAAAATGCACCTTTTTTCCTACTTTTATTCAAATCATATTAAACAGTCCTTGTTCCCCTTCTCCCCTTCTCTCTCTCTCTCTTTTTTTAAATTTTTTTAATTTTTGGCTAAACAGGACTCTCATTTTCATAAATCCATCTCCAGATTTCAGACATTCAGATGAACTAGACTGTTGACTTCCCTTTCTAATACCGTGAATTTCACGTTTTCTCATTGGTGCGTGTGCAGAACAGTGTATGCATGTGGCTAAAAGGGGTGTCTTTTCTCCATCTACTAGCCTCTGACATACTGAATCATTTGACTTATGACTAGGGCAGTTGGTTATTGCCAAGTAAAAGGAGTCTAATAATACAAAGCCTGCCATTCCCATAAACGGATTTTTTTTTTTTTTTTTTTAACAAGGATGGGACACTAAGGAGATGCAACCATTAAAAAAAAAAATGCAGGGTCTCTAAAGCAACAACAGAAGGGATATGAGCCAAAAGAAAGTTTAAAATAAGTTTGGGAAATCATTTTGGGGGAGGCTTTTTGAAATTTAACTTTATTTTTTTTTTTTAAGATTTTATTTATTTATTTGACAGACAGAGATTACAAGTAGGCAGAGAGGCAGTCAGAGAGAGAGAGAGGAGAAAGCAGGCTCCCTGCTGAGCAGAAAGCCCGATATGGGGCTCGATCCCAGGACCCTGGGATCATGACCTGAGCCGAAGGCAGAGGCTTTAACCCACTGAGCCACCCAGGTGCCCCTGAAATTTAACTTTAAATCCAGTAGTGGATTCATCAGTAGAATTGAATGCCAATGGCCAATATCAACCCACAGACCTTCTGCATTAAAAAGATATCTCCCAGCATTTGTAAAAATTTCTATGGTGAACTCATGACTTCTAAATTAAAATGCATTCATATAGAGAT
Organism: Lutra lutra; assembly: GCF_902655055.1. Lineage (NCBI taxonomy): Eukaryota > Metazoa > Chordata > Mammalia > Carnivora > Mustelidae > Lutra > Lutra lutra. The sequence continues at coordinate 109,829,140 of NC_062285.1, forward strand.
CATAGCCCAGTTCATACTATTAGAAAATCTGTAAATGCCTCTCAGAACTGACTTGCATCACCTTTTTTTATCATGTTTTTACTGAAAAGTGAACAACAGGAAAATTGAGTGATTACAAATTGCTTTGTAGTTTTTAATATCAGAAAAGAGACAGTAAAGATCAAGAACCTTTGCTGAATATTTAGAGGACATCCAAAATGCCAGATAATGATATTTTATTTGGCAGTGCTATATTTCTAATGTGATCCAAATTGTATGAACAATCATCTCCATAAAAAGCAGAGAATTATTTTGTCGGTGTTTTGGCAAGTCTCATACATACATGTTCCTTTGTGTGGTTTGGGATGAAATCATAAAATTTAGGGAATTATAGCATCAGAGGAAAACTAAACATTTCCATACATTTAAAGCGTAAATGAAATTTGGGTTGTTATTTTTAATATCTTAAGATAAAATATTAAGAAACATGCTATTCAGTCAACTTTCTAACTATCCTTAATCAACATAACACTCTACACATTGTGATACATTTTATAAGAAATTGGCCAGATAGACTGAATTTCCCTAATTTGTACAAAAATTCACACAAATAATTGCAGGGTTACCAAGTGATTTAAATATCCTAGTTCTTTTACTCAACAGCTTGGCTAAATATGGAATTACAACTATACCAACTATTATAATTAATAGCAGCAAAGGTGACATCAGTATTCCCCTCCATGTATTTCCTGGGATAAGTTTCATTTTCTTGTATATTTATTTACATATACCATTTCCCCTACTCCCAAATAATTAGGCATATGAGAAATATGAGGAGACTTGAATGCAACCATCTTTTTTATACCCTGAGCATAAGAGGGGGAAATTCAGGTTAGTTGAGTGTCTACCACACACAAGATACCCTTCATGTGATTTTGTGGTCTTAGCCTCTTTTATCCCTCATAATAGTTATTTGATATGGACAACATTACCACTTTTTTAAAATAAAAATAACAAAGGTTCAGGGCACCTGGCTGGCTTAGTTGGTAGAGCATGTGACTCTTGATCTTGGGATTATGAGTTTGAGCCCCATGTTGGATATAGAGATTACTTTAAAAATCTTAAAAAGATAGCAAACATTCAGAAAAAAAATAACAATAATTTCTCTCATGTATTGAGGTCCTTCTAGTTGCCAGACACTTTTATAAAATCTTTCCAGAAGAAATTATTTTTAGTCCTGATGGCAACACAAAAAATATAGGTTTTATGTCTTCAATGTTACAGATGAAACAACTAAACCTTAAGGACCTTAGTAATTTGACCATGTTTACACAGCTTTCCAGTAGTAAAACTGAGACTTTATCCCAGATTAGTCTGATTCCAAACTTTGTTCTTCTACTAGTGTTAACAGGATGAATTAGTAAGAATACCTGGAGCATGTCAGCTTCTCTGGCCCATCTCATCCCCAGTAAAATGACAGCATTTCTTGTCTTTGTGTACTTAAAGGCAGACTGGGACTAGATACCAAATTGACAGCCCAGGTTTGTGGAAACCAGACAGGATTTCTTTGTATTGTACTAAACACTAGGACTTGGGTTTCCAAGACTTGGCAAAGACTCATGTGACCAAATTTGGCATGAAATTATGATATAACCCAACTTAAAAGGAACTACAGAATAATGAGGAAATGCTAAGTGAACATCTTAAAAGAAGAGCCAGGCCAGTATAAACAAAAGACTAAATATGAACAGTGAAGAGAAGAGGGCAAGCGACAAAAATCTTGCTTCTTAGAGAAAGGATCAGACTTTATCCACTTGCTGTCCAACCCACTTCCAAACTCGAATTCTACTCTCCATTCATGTTTGGTTACTTTCACTTCCTGGAAAGAGCAATGTTCTCTTTTGCCTCAGACCCTTTAGTTATGAGGCAACTTTATATGGAATCCATTTCCTACAACGTTTCCCCCACTTTGCCTTGCCAATTCCTAATCATTTTTCAAGTTTTAATTTATGATCATTTCTCCCAAGAAGCCTTTTCTTACCCTAAGTCCACATTAGGTCTTCTTAAATTTCCTAAAATACCTGAACTTCCCCTCTCATGACTCTAATTGCCTAATTGTTAGGTACTTGACCACACTAGAAGCTCCATGAAAACAGATTCTAGATATCTGGTATACCATCATTACACTGCATTTAGCATGCTGTTGAAGAGATGAATGAATGCTAATCTGCAGCTTTCACATACATGGAGGATCATAATTATAATTTCAATATGAGAAGGAGTTCTCATGAATTTATGAACTTCTCACAAGGATATAATGAAAGATGAGCTAGAAGGCCTTTTTCTTTAAACGTTCTGAGTGCAGTTATAGGAAGAAAGTAAATAACTATAAAATATTATGGAATAAAAATAAATATACTGTTTTGTCCAGGCTGTATGTAAGGGCTGGATTGCTCATAGGTCACTTCAAACAAACAAACAAACAAAAACCTCAACAGAAAAGAGGTCTAATATGTCTTTGTTAGTTCCATTAATATTTTATGAATAAAAATCAATTATTCTTACCATTTATGTTCTCCTAGTGGTGAAAAATATATTACAGTCCTTACTCATTCAATAAAATTCAAATACACTCAATTCAAATACACATTCAAATACATCAACATCCACATGCAAAGCATTTAGAACACACTAGAAGGTTGACATTGAGCATATTCAGGGTGCATACTTATTAAATCTTTTGTGCTGGACTAATTTATCAATAAAATTTGCATCTGCTTTTCAAAGATGCTTTAAGTTCTACATTATAAGAATAACTCAGATTCTTAAGAAATACACTTTCCATAATGAGTGAGTAAACTACAATTGAAAACATATTAGAAAAGTTTAATTAAGTAGACTTGTAGAAACTACATTTTCAAACACTTAGGGAAAAAATAGTTCAAAGGATATATTTTCTTAACTTTGGAGCTCTCAAAATTCTTTAGCATCTATGATTGTCAAAAACAAAAATAATCCATGCCTGTATTAGTCTGCTATGGAGAAGTGATCCCACCTAATTTATTCTCCATGAGAGCAATTTTGTTAAATTTATTCACTATCTATTTATATTTATAAATCATCAGCCATAAAATGGAATGAAATTGATTGTATTATTCTACATTTTAAATTTATTGTCTATATTTTGCTCTTCCTTATTATCCAGGTCATTCAAGTAAATTCAATCAGGCTTCCCTTCATCATCTTATGGATGCAAATAATATTTTTAAGACTCTGAGCAAAGATAAATCCTCACTTTAACTGACAGTGAATGATATAAGTATCAGATTTAATAATAAGAAGCACTGATATTCAGTAGACCAACTATATGGATAGAGGCATCAAGAGATTTAAAATAAAAAAAAAAAAGATAGATAGGAGTTTATTTTTCCATGAGACAAGAACTCCACATGTAAGCAGTCCAGTGATTATACAGCTGTTCAAGAATGTCAAAAAGGACCTGTGCTCCTTCTATCTTTCTGCTACATGATGTTTATTGTCTGACTTTTGTCCTCCAGTTTGCAATATGGCTGCATATAAAGGCATCATTCTCTATTCTTCACAAAGAAGAAATATCAGTGTACAGAAGCGAAAGACTGTCCCAGTTTGGCTTTTCCTTTTCATTTGGAAGTGTTGTCCTCCCATGAACTTTCACTTATGGATCATTATTTTTTATGTATGTTACACCTTACCACTAGGTGCAAGAAAAGCTCAACTCAAGGTATTTTGTTTTGTTTTTAACATATGTAACCTTGCAGACTCTATGGCAGAATTAGGCAATGGAGAAGGGAATTGAACAAGTTTATCCACTCTCTGTTCTCTCTCTCTCTCTCTCTCTCTCTCTCTATATATATATATATATATATATGAGGTGCTGAGGAATGAGTTAACCATTATCCTCAAATTCTCTGACATTCCAGGGGTGCCTGGGTGGCTCAGTCAGTTAAGCATCTGCCTTCAGCTCAGGTCATGATCTCAGGGTCTTGGTTTCCAGTCCTGTATAGCACTCTCTGCTCAGCAGGGAGTCTGCTTCTCCCTCTGTCTGCTGCTCCCCTTGCGTTGCGCTCTTGCAGTCTCTCTCTCTCTCTCTCTGACAAATGAATAAATAAAATCTTAAAAAAAAAAGTTCTACAATGTTCGTCTTTTATCCTTGCTATATATCCTACTGTTACTTCTTAAAATAATTAATGGACATGATATTGTGCTGCATTTTTCATTCTTCATCTTACTCTTACATGAAGTACATTTTAGGTGAATGTTGTACTAAATAAAATTTTTAATGTAAATGTAGAATTCTTAGTGAATATTTGAGGATATGGAACATTAAAATTCATCTATTTATTCAGTATGTATTTATTGAATGTCCGCTGCATGTCAGGAACTATTTCTAGTACTATAGTACAACAATGAATAAGAGATTTTTTTTCATGAAATGTATTTTGGAGCTTACATTCTAGTGAAGATGGAAGGAAAAAGTAAATTATTAAATTATACAGTATGCTAGATAGTAATAAGCACTAAGGAAAACAAAACCAAAATTAGGGATAAGAAGGGTTGCAGACAGGGCTAAAATAAGGGGTAGAACATCAAGATGTACTTTTAGACTAGAGGGAAGGCAGCCAGAGAAGATGGCCCTGAGTAGACATCATGTGAGTAAAGACCTCAAATGTGAACACAAGTTGTGTTGATATCTGGGGTAAAGGATCCCAGAAAGACAACTAAGTATACAGGCATTCAGGAAAGAGAACAACCAGTTTATTCAAAGAACTACAAGGAAACAGTATTGCTGTAGCAAATGGAGGGAAGAGCAGAAAAGATGGATATGTGAGAAGATATAAGGAAATAAGTTATGTCAGGCTGGTATGTCATCAGGAGCACTTAGGCTTTCACTTTGAGTCAGCAAGCTCTTGGAGAGTTTGAACTGAGGAATAACAATGGGCATGCTAATATTTTATGGGATAATTTGCTGCCAGAGTTAGAAAAGACCAAAGGTAAACAACACCAGAATCAAGGAGGGTACACTGAGAAACTATTAAAATAAGGCTGATGAGGCATAGTAGCTACTTGAGAAAAGTTGGTAGCAGAAAAGTGATGAAAAATTACTAAATTCTAGATAATTTTGAAGGGTAGAGATAGGCAGAACCTGTTAGTGAATTATATGTGGAATGAGAATATAAGAATATATGAGAATAAAGAGGTGTCAAAAATGATTCTTGGTTTTTTGGACATCTTGACTGAACAGGCATGTAAAAGGTCAGGTGACTCTTAACCTCGTAATATGTGGTTAGGCTCTGGATCCCTGACTACAAAAGTGTCTTTTTATCAATGACTGCTCAGTAAGTCCCAACATGGACACGTCAAGGCAGTGGACTAGAGCAAATGTTTTGCCATAAATCTCTCATGGGGATGTCACAAGATCATGATTAATGCATACGGTATATTATTACTACAGGGAGGATGGATTAGGTATGGCTCATCTCCAAGGTAGACTGCAGAGCTGAAGAATCAAACTACATGATGCAGAGTGACTAACTTGCTGCACAGTGTAGCAAAGCTTAAAGATAAGCCAGACAGCACCAAAGATCAAGAGTTTCTTGTAACATTGTGTGAGTGGAACCTATATACCATTCCTGCTTCCTAAGTCAGGGTGACTTCTTGTCCACTTGCCCTAGATAATTCTTTTTTCATCTGGAAAAATAATCACAGACTTGATAACCTGTCACTAGAAAAGTATGACTTGGACCTTTCTCTCTCAAGATACAATTTCTATGTTACATAAAAGAACAGACTCAACAGCAGGGTATGCTCATAGTCTTTATACTTTGCTACTAAGTAAGTTGATCTTTCTATCTGAAAATGCAGTGCCAAAATAGAAATGGTATTTCTATAAAGACGACTACAGCAAAACATCACAAGAATGTGATGGAGGCATTGCTTAGGGCTGGGGATGCAACGTAGCACAAGATAAAGCTCCAGCTGGACTGTTGTTGAGAATGTAAATTGGTGCAGCCACTGTGGAAAACAGTGTCGAAGTTTCTCAAAAAATTAAAAACAGAAATACCATATGATTCAATAATTCCATTATGGAGTATTTACCCAGAGAAAATGAAAAGACTAACATAAAAAGATACATATACCTCTATGTTTATCACAGTGTTATTTGCAATAGCCAGGACATGAAAGCAATCTAAGTGTCCGTCAATAGAAAAATGGATAGGGAAATGTGTGTACACACACACACACACACACACACACACACACACACGGGAATATTACATAGCTATCAAAAAGGATGAGATCATGCTATTTGAGACAACATGGGTGGACCTAGAGGGTATTATGCTAAAAGAAATAACTCAGACTGAAAAAGGCAAATACTGTATGATTTCACTAGTAAATGGAATCTAAAATAAATGAATAGACAAACAAAAAGCAATCAGAATTATATATACAGAGAATAAACTGATGGTTGCCAGAGGGAGAGGAGGGTGGGGTTTGGAGCAAAATGGTTGGAAGAGAGAGGGAGATATAGACCTCCAGTTATGGCATGAGTAAGTCAGGGGAATAAACAGTAGAGTATAAAGAATACAGTCAGTGATATTGTAATAGCAATATAATGGCTGAACATAGCATAATGTAATCACTAAGTTGTACACCTGAAACAAATGTAACATTGTGTGTCAACTATACTCAGTTAACAACAACAAAAAATTGTTAAAGCTCCAGCTATAGGTCAAACATTTATAAAATCTCAAATGAAATCTAGTGATATTGTTTTTCAAATGCTGTCTACATCAAAAATTGGGATAAAGATTATAACTTTCTTTTAGGGCACTCCTGATTCTTTAATATGTGGGCCAAAGAAGCCTTATCTCCTGTCATCCCTTTCCTTCTCATTCACTGTCCACTATCAGCCCTATGTAGCCCATGCCGCCCTAAACTAATATTCACATTGCAATTCTTATCCGGAAACATCCTTTCTTCTCTTATCTGAAAATAATCTACTTAGATTTTTGAGTCTCTGTCAAATGCTACATACTTTGGGGGGAAAGCTGATTTTTTCCAATAAGAAATGTAATGGTCTTTTTAAGGTACCCATATAAAACTCTGACAATATTCATTATATTGTACATTGTATTATAGTATGTTTTTAGTGGTCTGTCTTTTCCAGTGCAGTTTGAGAGGCTCATTAACAGGGATATGTCTTTAATTTTTGTACACACCATGCCTGCTCAAAGGGTTCTCTATTTGAATCAATCAATCAATCAAGAGTGTCTGCTGTATCACTACAGTGAATTATACCTGTGATTTGCATGAGGGCACTGACCCTCTTTTCTTCATCACTGTTTAACCGCCCCCCCACCCCAGAGAGCACTTATTCTGTGATATAACGTCGATATCTTTATGTATAAACCAATTACTTATAATCCTTTTGTTTTGTCCTTGGATGATTTTTTAGACTTTGCCTCAGTTATAATACAGGTTTTGCTTTTCTAAGTTCAAAGGTATACATGAGTATATAATACCTGTAGTTTTTATAATGTATAGCTATATATTATGTTTGCCTCAGAAATGCCTTATAAAAAACTCTAGCACATTTTACTGGTCTATACATCCAGAATAGTCCTAATACAAGTTTATAGAATGAGAGATAGAAATAATCTACAAGCGATGTAAAATAAATAAAATAAATGTTAGCTATGGTGAGTGCTGTGAAATATGTAAGCCTGATGATTAACAGACCTGCACTCCTGGGGCAAACAATACAGTATATGTTAATAAAAAAATAAATACAAAATACAAAAAAAAATAAAATAAAGAAGTGTTAGAGATCAGTTCTCTACTTTGAGCAGTGTATCATTTTCACATCACTTAACAAAGGAATCTATTTCCTAAAAGCTAACAATGAAAGCAAAATATAATTCCTAAAAGTAAGAATCCTAATTGAATGAATAACTGACATTGGGTACTTGCTTAAAATCTCTCACTTGGGGGAGACTCTAGCTAGATTTTGTACCAAACAAAACGGAAGTTATTTCTAAAATTCTATAACTAAAGATAATAAAGAAATAACCATGAGGGCTACAAACAGGTTCTGTTCACCCTTTGCCATCAAGACCATTTAAAAAAAAAAAAAAAAAAGAGTTTTCTTCAAATATCTGATGCTACTTCCTTCAGTGGCATTATTGGCAAAAATGTTTTCATTTAGTTTTATAATTTGCAAAAATGCTTTCCTAATGAGAAATCTACTTTCATTTCTCAGACCTTGTGACCACAAGAAAATAGATTGCTGTAACAAAATGTGCTGCAATGTTATGTTAAGCTTTCCTTTCATGTCAGAACATGCTAAACTTGAAGCTATTATCAAACCCAAGGAGAGAAACAAAAATCGCAAAAGGCACAGGTAATTCAGCGCATCAACAGTGGGTTTGGATAATGTGCTTTTATAACAGCCAAACAAAATTCTAATATTTCTGATAACGGCTCTGGAAATTGGGACCTATATATAAATGTACCTTTCTTCTAGAATTTTGCTTTCATTCACCAGAATGCAAATTGTGGGCATTCTGGTTACTTTTATTTTTGTGTGCTGGGGAAAGGGGCTGATGCCTCAAACTCATCTGTGATAGCAAACTAACACAGTGAAACTCTGGCACCTTAAGTAATGTAGAGAGGGTCTGCTATTTTGTTTGTTGAAGGCATCCAAAGCTTCTGGAAATGCAGTAAACTGGAAAAGACCTATATGGAATTATTATTCACTTAGGGCTATAGCAAAATAATATGGTTCTGTATAATGGAAGTTCCTAGGAAGAAAGAAAAAAAAAATCTGTTCAAACACCTGCCCACTTCTCTCAGTAGGTAAAACCAAGATGATAATGGCCTCCAGTACTTTAAATAATGTATTGTAACTTACTCTGCTGGAACGCTCTGAAAATATAGTCTAAAGACTTTCTTAATAGTCCACAGGAGCAATAACAGAACTAAAATAATTTAAGATGTTTCTATGTGCTTTATCTAAGACCAGGACTAAAAGTGAACTTGGTTTAACTAAATAAATGGTATGCCAGCCACCCTAAAAAGGTGGCTATTTGTTTCCTCCTCCTTTCTTTTTCCCACCAACTTTGCATCTCCCTATGATTTAATTAGATTTTTATGCACTCTTTCAGAAAGGGTTTACATTCTAAAGGATTAAATTAAACCACAGGCCTAACTGAGGAAATCACTTACTGGCAATATGCACATAATAAAAAATTTCAAATGGGGTTTAATATAAATTGAGTCAGAAATAGAGTTTGTATATTTAAAAATCAAATAACACTTTAGTTATTCTAAGATTTAAACAATCTGAATAGAGTTCTCAGCATTTTAGAAAGATGAAAACAACCCAAAAAACTCAGGAAGGAAGAGTGAAACTGTTTCAAAGTTAGATTCTTTTTTTTTTTTTTTTTACTGTTCAAATGAGAGCTAAAACCCAACAACATATTCTCAAAAGTATAAAAAAAAGTATAAAAATCTCAAAAAAGCAAGATAAGCAATTGCCCATTTTTGCTAATTTTTGTTAATGGGGAAATACCCCTCTGACCAGAGTTTTAACACCAGCAGATTCTTATATTATTATTTGTGTATTCATTCGTTCGTTCATTCATGCATTCATTCATTCATCCATTCATTCATTTTAATCATCACCACCACCACTGCCTCTAGCCACTTATTTTGATGATCAAATGTGGTAGAGATTGAAATTCTTCTGTTCAATTAAAAAAAAATCATTTCTTGGAAGACAATGGTCATAACTTAAAATTCTTTTAAAGTAAGTGTATCGATCCCTTCTTCCAGTTTGTGTCTGCTGTAAGTGGAAGACCTGAGATGGGAAAGTGGTGAGCCATTGACTTCCTCTGTCTTCCCCTGCTTGACTT